>NC_135769.1:12200314-12212814 GCF_052425735.1 Oculina patagonica | reverse complement strand
CTGTTATGTGTTAAGTGGTAGTTTATTTTTATATGATTTATTCTGTTATAATTTTGAACTCAGAATATTCTCAAGGATTCTGGTCATTCCTTTTCAACAAACAACTCTTGAACAGGGTTTGGTTGAGAGAATGCGGGTAAAGGAAGATTTGGAGGCAAAGATGGAGGAATGCATTAGAAGCAGCCCAGTCATGCTACTACTGTATGACATCTACAGTAACATCCTTGGAGACCCAATGGCAACAGAAGTACAGTCCATCATACCTTTCTTGACATGACAACTGGTCATACAAGTAACCTTCCTATTCACCAATATGTTTATCGTCCTGCCAGTACACCTGCTGTTTTCGATTTCAGGACCCATGATTTCACAAGGTTCATGCAGTTAATAATTATATTCAAGGAGGACAAGTTTTATGTAACCATGCTGTAACTATTAATGTGTACACTCTGTTATAAATATATTTTTAAGAAGATTATTTTTTTCTTTTTTGAAAATAAGAACCTGTTTTAGAATTTTAGCCTAAAATGGTTCTTATGTAAAGGGTGCTTAAAAATGAAGTTTTAGCCTAACAGGTTCTTAAATGTTTGGTTCTTATACGCGGGGTTTTACTGTAGTTAGGAAGGTAGGCAGGAAGGTAGGTAGGCAGGCAGCTGGCAGGCAGGCAGGTACATGTAGGTAGGTAAGTAGGTAGGAAGGCAGGCAGGCAGATAGGTAGGTAGGGAGGTAGGTAAGTAGCTAGGTAGGCTGGCAGGCCGGCAGGTAGGCTGGTAGGTAGGTAGGCTGGCAGGCAGGTAGGTAGGCAGGCAGGCAGGCAGGCAGGCAGGTAGGTAGGTAGGTAGGTAGGTAGGTAGGTATAGCTAGCTACCTAGGTAGGCAGGCAGGCAGGCAGGTAGGTAGGTAGGTCGGCTGCTGGCAGGCAGGTAGGTACATGTAGGTAGTTAGGTAAGTAGCTAGCTAGGTAGGCAGGCAGGCAGGCAGGCAGGCAGGCAGGCAGGCAGGCAGGCAGGTAGGTAGGCAGGTAGATAGGTAGGTAGGTAGGAATAATAGGGTCCACATCACATTCGTATTAGCTAGCGGAGAAACACTAAGCTGCGTGATCAAATTAATTAAGCTTATATTCTTATTATGAAAGAAGCAGCAAAGAAAACAGATATCCACGCCGCTTTACCTGGCAGCTCGCGGTTTATCTGTTCGCCTGGGGCATCCACGACCTCCTCTGTCGATATTGACTTTCTGAAATCCTTGACACACTCTGCAAGATCAGATCGTTGAGCTCGAGACAAAAGTTCTTCAAGAAGATCCAAGTTGTTTTCTCCCAATAGACACGTCTTCAGCATACAAGAAAATAGATCTCTCGGTTTATGACAAGTTTCCAGAATTCCCAGAGGAATGGAGTCTTCCAACAGGAATTTCATAGACTCCAACTGATCTTGTTGGATTTCAAGAGACAAACGCTGCAAAAGAGTACGGAATGGACTCAAAAGGCGCCTTCCTGTAACGATAACCCACGGGCCATCAGCCATGGAGTCGAAAAAATCTGTCGAAGAAGGAAGTGAGCTACACCACTAGTTTCCAAGCTCCAGTTTACGCCATGATGTTGTGCAGTGACTGAACGTCATCAGGTTTTGAACTGCGTTGTTTTCAGGCACGTTAGAGCGAACTTCACAAGCTCAAAATGTATTTAAAGCAACTGTTTTCTCTTATTTCCATTTCGTATTTGCTAAGCGCGATAAATTCAGCTAGATTGCGAAAATTTCTTCCAACCCTGCACCGACTTCCCATTCACGTGCGCTAGCTGAGTCGCTCGCTAGCTGCTGGTCAAAGAAACGGAGAGGAAGACTGGGCCCTGCTTAAAACACACGAATCCCGCGCGGTATTTTGGTCAAATCCCGGATCCCGAAAATACCCTTCCAGATATAGACCCTGTATCTTACTGTCAAATTTCACTGGGAGTCCACTGGCCTTTGGTACCCTCAAGGAGCGGGAATGCGGGATGAGAATCTCCCTTCCAGACCCTGGAGATACCGTGGGGCGGGAGAAGTGAGGGCGGAAGCGGGGACTTCCAACCCGTTCCAAGGTTGCAGGTGGCTGGATCGCGGGAGAAATTGGAGATAATTTTCGCAACATGACGCTATGTTTTGAAATATAATTTATAGCCCAAAGACGCGGATAGGGGTATGACGTTCTGACCCCCTGTTCCCTCCAATCCAGGGTTTAACAGAGGCGGCGGAGCGTTTTGAAATGTGGTGGGACTGTGGGAGTATCTTTGCGTAGTTCGTTGGCACAAGCGAACCTCTTTGCAAGCTTAACAGTGCCCGGTGTGTCCGTAATCGATCTATGCAATCCTGTCTGAGCCACCCAAATTTTCGTTTGCGGGCTACAGCCCTCCTGTCTCCCGCCGCCTATGGATAAGCGTCAGTTCTGATTTCAGCTTTGTAACTTTTCAATGATGTTTTCCGTTTATATTTTCAACTGATCTCAAACTCCGCAAAACATTAGCAATAAAAACAAGTTTATGAAGAGAAACCTCTATCATCTTTTAATCCTGGATTAGGGTTAATTTGGAGGAACCTGGCCTTGTGAACGTCATGCAAAATATGCACATCTTGGGTGTCATCTGCAATTCATACAACCTTATATCTGACCGAGTTTCTTTTAATATTTCATTTGTATGTACATCATTTTGGACTGTCCTCTAGCCACTAATATATTACACTAACTATTGTATCCTTTATAATTTCCGACTTCCGCTTATCGTTGTAATATTTTTCATGTAATTTTCTCCGTATATACCGTTATCTACGTTCGTCATGTATACTAGTTAACCATTAACTACTATTGCTTACGTTGTAATTTTAATTTAAGAACTGTTGTTGCACTGACCCCTGAAGAAGACTAGTTGTTCTAGTTGAAATATTGGCCCTCCTCCCTAAAAAAAGGCATATCAAACATCATAAAATATGGTTTTCCAAAAAATTAACTCTTACAACTCATCTCACTACAAAAATTCCAATTAAAAAATAATACCAGACTGTCACATATTATTATCGAGCAGTTTTCCCGACTGGGGGATATTTCCGTGTTAACTCAGGGTAGTGCTTTCCTGAAGATATATTAATGTCCTGCTCTGTCACATTAAATATAAATGTTTCTCGTTTTATCTATTTGTTTTTGCAGGAAAAACAAATAAATAAATGTAGAAAATACACTACAGAGAATGGCCCTTGAGGCATTGTGTAAGTACATTAGATTACTTATACCCGTCCCAAGGAGTAATCAACCAATAGCAAAGCTAAACAACCTTGAAGAAGCGTCAGATGTTGGGTGAATAAAATTATGCTGAAAACTGACATCTATAGTTGTTTTTACTTGTCCATATTCGATCAGGCTTCGATACTGTTTACAAATAACAATGAGTAATCAATGAAATCAATGACTTAATAAAGCAATCAATGTAATGTAATAAATGACTGAAAATTTGTTGGCCTATCGATTAGTCATTAATTACTCCGGTGATTACTCATTGACCATCGGCAATAATCGATGACTAATAAACTGTCGTTAAAATGCAGGGCTGATAAAACACCTAGGAACTGATGTTTGATCAGCCCTGCATTTTAAGGGTTGTTTTTTTTATGTCTATTGCGTATCCTGAACTACACCTACACCCGGCTATAATTTGCTCTTGTTTGTCAGAGTGGTCCTTGCATAGTTACAGAAGTCAGTATTGAAATCCAACGAGAAATTTTTACTATAGGTGTCGGAGCACCGTTTTTACGTTATAGCTGGTTATAGGTGTCCTTTTTGTACGATTTATCTTTTCAGATACGCTAGCTGGACATTCAGACTTTAGACGATTTTAGGGAACTAAATATTATTAACCGAATTTACGAGCTGCTGTTGCTTTCTCGAAAATCTAGCTGGCCTTTTTTCGATGTCATTGATAAGTTATGTCTGGACTTGGCAGTGAAAATGTTACCACGCTGTCATTGACTGTACTGTCTATCAGCTGTCCTTGGCACATCTGAAAATAAAAATGTTTCAAGCTTTAACTCCTTCTTCCAAGTCAGAAAACAGAATACAAGATACAGAAACAGTTCTCCTTTTTCCTCGTACACTCACAATCGATAACTCATAAAATAAAGTCACTAAATCGAAGGCCAGAAAAGGAGGCAAAATATTCTGTCTTTATAAATAATATCAGCGGTGAATTAGAAGTGACATAAGTCGACTAAACTATACACCTTTGATCTTTTGTTTGTGGTTTTGTTTTGTTTTGTTTACTTTTTTGAGACTTATGCTACAGACATCATTTTCCCAAATTCCCTTACGTTTTCCTGACTTTTCCCTGAAAAAAATAAAAATTTCCTGACCAAATTTAGACAAAATGTTAGATGTAGTAACGGCCTGAGCCAGCCTCTGCTTCCCCCCTTCAAAAACAAAAACTTAAAAAAATCGCTGATATCACGTTGACCTGCAATGCTTTCTTCAGCCGTCCATTGGATAAAATCAGCAGTGTAATTTATATTTCAATTTTTCCTGCCTTTTTTTTTGAAATGCCAATTCCCTGACTTAAAAAAACCCTGACTTTTCTCTCGCCTTGAAGAAATTATAGATCACTTTTACATGTCATCAAAAGTATACCTTTAAAACTATTGATCCATTCAGGTTGTTTTTTTAGCACATTCTTGACATTAGTGTCACTAATTACTTGGAAAAATTGTCTCAGTGGCGTCCTTCATTTTGGATTTTCAAACTTTGAGGCAGCTTAATTAAACGGCCTTATCTGAACTAGTACAAAAACCTATATTTTTGCCATTTGAAATACTTCCATTATTTACACTTTTCAGTGTTTAACATAATTAACTGATGTATTCAAAACTGGAACTTTTGTCATTGGCAGCGAATTTTCTTTCCCTTTAACCCCAACTTTCCTTGTACATTTAGACCTTCAAATCTATCTGCCATATTCATTTGGTGTAGCAATCAAAGGCTGTCCAATACTTTAATTATTTTATAATTTTATTATTATTTAAAACATTTCTAGATATCATTTAATGTCTACTGCCTGTTAATCTAATTACTCACTTCAAAAGAAAGTGCAATGTGCTGAAGCTACTAAGCTTGTTCAGCCTTTCATAGATTTCTTGCAGCCCCTCAAGAAGAAGTATCTACAGCAGTTGGATAACATATATTCCAACATATAGACCTGCATCTACAGTATTTAGAGCTGTTGCATCTACAGTATTTAGACGTATGGCATCTCCAACAATTAGACCTGTTGCATCTACAGTATTTAGACGTACGGCATCTCCAACAATTAGACCTGTTGCATCTACAGTATTTAGACGTATGGCATCTCCAACAATTAGACCTGTTGCATCTACAGTATTTAGACGTATGGCATCTCCAACAATTAGACCTGTTGCATCTACAGTATTTAGACGTACGGCATCTCCAACAATTAGACCTGTTGCATCTACAGTATTTAGACGTATGGCATCTCCAACAATTAGACCTGTTGCATCTACAGTACTTAGACCTATGGCATCTCCAGCATTTAGACCTGTGGCATCTACAGTATTTTGACCTGTGGCATCTCCAACATTTAGACCTGTGGTATCTCCAACATATAGAACTGTGGCATATCCAATATTTAGACCTGTGGCTTCACCAGCATTTAGACCTGTGGCATCTCCAGCATTCAGACCTGTGGCATCTACAGTATTTTGACCTGTGGCATCTCCAACATTTAGACCTGTGGTATCTCCAACATATAGAACTGTGGCATATCCAATATTTAGACCTGTGGCTTCACCAGCATTTAGACCTATGGCATCTCCAGCATTTAGACCTGTGGCATCTACAGTATTTTGACCTGTGGCATCTCCAACATTTAGACCTGTGGTATCTCCAACATATAGAACTGTGGCATATCCAATATTTAGACCTGTGGCTTCACCAGCATTTAGACCTGTGGCATCTCCAGCATTCAGACCTGTGGCATCTGCAACATTTGAACTGTGGCATCTCCAACATTTGACCTGTGGCATCTCCAACATTTAGACCTGTGGTATCTCCAACATATAGAACTGTGGCATATCCAATATTTAGACCTGTGGCTTCACCAGCATTTAGACCTGTGGCATCTCCAACATTTAGACCTGTGACATCTGCAACATTTGAACTGTGGCATCTCCAACATTTGACCTGTGGCATCTCCAACATTTAGACCTGTGACATCTCCAACATTTAGACCTGTGACATCTGCAACATTTTGACCTGTGGCGTCACCAACATTTAGACCTGTGGCATCATCTCCAACATTACGACGTGTGGCATCTCCAACATTTAGTTAGACTTGTGGCATCTCAAGCATTTATCATTATCATTAACATTTCCATTATTTAAACCTGTGGCATCACCAGCATTAATAATAGACCTTTGGCATCTCCATCATTCGAACCTGTGGTGTCTCCAACATTGAGAACTGTGGTGTCTCCAATATTTTGACCTGTGGCATCTCCAGTGTTTTGACCTGCCGCATTTAGACCTGTGGTATTACCAGCATTCAGACTGGTGGCATCTTCAGCATTAAGACCTGCGGCATTACCAGCATTTAGACCTGTGGCATCTCCAGCATTTAGACCTGTGACGTCACCAGCATTTAGACCTGTGACACCTCCAACAATAAGACCTGAGTCATCTCCAACATATAGAACTGTGGTATCTCCAGTATTAAGACCTGAGGCATCTCCAGCATTTAAACTTGTTGCATCTGCAGCATTTAGACTTGTGGCATCTTCAGCATTTAGTCCTGTAGTATATGCAACATTCAGACCTGTGGCATCTCCAGTATTTAGACTTGTGGCATCTTCACTTGTCAGACCGGTTGCATCTACAGCAGTGCCGGCAGTCCCCTGAGTATTTTCAGGATAGTGGAAGGAACGGTATGATTCCATAATAGCAATTAGATGTCGTTTTATAAGTTTTGCTCCTGAAAGGTAGTGCACAAGTTTATATTAATGCAGTTATGATTTTTAAAGTAAGGTTCTGTAATAGTGGATTCAGATAATGATAATAAGTGCCACTGCTTCAAATATTCAGGTGATAAGCATTGCTGTAGTTTTTTTTTCGAGTTAACGGGAGTTCGAGTTGTCAAAGGTAAAATTAGGAAGAAAATGACCTGGAGGGGAATGAAAAAAGGTTCGAGTTAGCAGGAGTTCGAGCTATTGAGGGTTTGAGTTATCAGAATTCAACTGTAGTCTTATATTATTTTAGCAACCTTAAGTCAAAAACGTTTTGTTTCATTTAAGTGTTACCCGTATAGCAAATTGGGGACAAAAAGTAACAATCATATAGTTCTAAAATAATATGTTAGGTTAAAATTTAAAATCATATACACAAATCAGCACACAATCTATATAAAAAGTCATTAAAAAGATGAATAAAAAAAGAGAAAAAACAATCTTGTGGAGTGCAAATAAATATTGTAAAACCAGTCTTGTGGATCTGTACATTATTTGAGGATAATACTCTGATCAATTTATGCCAAAATTTTCAAATGACAATTCAGTCTGCAAGTGATTTTTTTGAGGGAAAATGGGTTAGAATTCTACTAAATAAAGACAATTATGATATTCACTCTTGATTTCTATGAGGCGATACATGTATATGATTCGGCCTTTGGCCTCATCAACTATCACCTCATAGCAGGGCTACAAATAACAGTCGGTCATCGGACATTGGCCAACCAAAATTTGCTCATGTCCAACGAAATCGGAATTGTGGTTAGACATGATGTCCGGACAATTTTTGATCATAAATCAAAGTGATAACTTGCAAGTGCCCTTTTGTTTTTGGTGATGTCCAACCACAATTTTGTTTTGTCCAAACAAAATGGTGTTTTAGTAGGACATAATTATGTCCTTTAGAGTGAAAAAAATTATTTGCAGCCCTGCATAAAAATCATAAGCTTATAATCTAATTGTATAGTTATATGTTAACTAACTTACTGCCAGTGCAAGGAGACAGAAATGGTATATCCTGGGGCCACCAGCATGGCCTGTATTCTGCTTTTCCCCAATTTGGAAAAGTGTATCCTATTATCAATTGATAAGTAAATTGAATAAATAAAATGATTTGCATTATAAGTTTTTATTATGCTATATTTTCCTATTATGAAAGCACAAAAATGACGACAGTAAAATTGTTGCAAATAAGTAAGCAAGCAAGCTAGTAGGCAGGAAGGTAGGTAAGTAAGTGAAACTATGTGAGAAACTTTATTTTATGAGGGTAACACTTGACAGAACAAAAATTAACGATAACCTTGTGGCCCTCCAATCTGTAATAATTATAAAAATCTATAACTTACAAATATATAAAGTAGTAATGCTTTGATTTTCTTCAAAGAGCTTCCAGTTAAATTTACAGCTGAAAAGCTATTTTTGAAGCGATTGTTATTTGATATAATTGCCTCAACCTTTTAATCAAAAACATCAATATTTATTACACTAATAATTATAAGTACCTTGGGTTCCCATGGTCACACAAGATGTCACAATAGATCGTAAAGTTTTCACTGTTAATTCTACTCCTTTCCGGGGAAGACGGACTGGGAAATCTTTTCCATCAGCTCTTTCATTCTGATTATTTCCTGGGAAAATGAAAAAAAAGGAACTTTTAAAATAATAGATTTTGCCAACCCCAAAAGTGGAGCTCCTGGGTTATTTACTTTGCCCTTTATTGAAATCTGAATTACATGTAGCTGACCATAGACAAGAAATAAATAAGACTTGAGCCAGTGATCAAATGGAAAACCATCACCTGGTCAGTGGTCAACTTCCAAAAACATGTGACCTTGATGCATTCTACACCTGATCCTGTGATATGGTCATGTTATACTGGTCAGCTGGCGTTTACCTTAATGTTAACCTATTCCTGGAGTATAGAGGCCCTATTGCATGTCACTGTCGTTATCGTATGGATGGGACAGAAAAAATCCTTTCTACTACCTCGCTTGACACAATAGGGAACCAAGAGACTCTTGGGGTAGAGTGCACGTGCTTGTGAACCATGCTGTTAGCCATGATGGCCATAAAAAATCAAATGCATAGATCTCCATTTTCTGTGCATGCATGCATTGTTATGGGGCTTTTGCTCTGGAGCACTTTGCGCTGCTGAGGAGCTCTGCTATAACATGTACTATGACAACTAATTTTAAATTTATAATCCAATCACGACTTGGCTCATATACTTCTAAGCAAATTGCACCGACAGCACCAAAAAGTGTGACTTTGTCAGTAACGTTAAACAGATGCCAGTATGCCCACCATTTGAGTTTGCGGCACATGGTGACACCAGACGAGATTAAACAAAGATTGGGGAGAAGTATTGCATGACGACCCAAATGACAGCTGCGAAGTAGACTAGGTTGACGGTTACTATTATCATGAACACTTTCCACAACAGTCGCAAAGCAAACTAATTTCCATATTGTGGCCAAATGAGGAGCTCCAAAAAATATTTTTACCTTCCCCATGGAAGGTCTCTGGAAATTTAAAAGGATGTGTCCAGGGCTCTCAAAAGCCAATTAAATTTTTTAAAGGAAGGGTTGGGTGGATGGATCTAAACAAAAAAAAACTTTCAGTGCAAGGGGTATGGATTTTTTCCTGGAACAAACCAATATCAGATCATGACTGGGTATGGGCCTATGTGTCAGACAAAATAATAGTCAAACTAGCAAAAATTATATTGTCTGCGGACTTCTCAACTGGAGTACCCCCAGTTGTGTATAATTGAATTAATTATAACTACAGAACTCTTAGTTCATACAAACCATTTCTCTCAGAGATCACTGCTCTCAGAAATGCCCTTTGCACCTCTTTGCATTTTCCAAACTGCTCTTTCAAAAAACGAGGCCCTAATTGTGTTGAAATGCAGAAAAGAAACATCACAATTAATTTTCATTTTTCTATGATCAACCAAAAGAATCTATTCCTCTTAAAAGGTTTAGGTTATACATTGTATGATGTAGAGGAGAGACAAGCTGTGAGTTTTCATATATGCTTTGTTAGACAGCCCATTGAAGAAAGGCAATTTCCTCTCACTTACCATAGTCTGCCAACAGGCCTTCTGGAGCGCTCAGTCGGCGGGGCAAAAATGAAAGGGGAAAGGCTGTGCGCATCTCTGAGAATTGCAAATGCTGCCCACAAGCACCCTGCAGATTGCTTAGCTTGTCAACTGTCACATTTATACCAATCAGCACATGCCGGAAGTCAAATTCAAAACTAAGGTACGGTAAACAAATAATGGTACACATAAAATGTTTGCGCTCAGTCACTCGCGAACTGTAATGCGTCGCTCAGGCTTCAGTTCCAAGTTTAACTTCAAATAATTCGACAAAACTAGACAAGCTTCACAAAGAATATGCTCTCTACTTGCCGCTATTTTGGTTTTTGTCTCTTGGAAATTAAAAAACTCTGACTATGACTGGACATCACATATAATCAAAAACCACCAATCAGCACATTGCGTCCAAAATTTGGACGGGAACATTCAATATTCTGAGAGATGCGTGCAGGCTTTCCTTCTCGGTGCTACGACCACTGACAGTGCAAAAAATAATTTATTTTGCACAAGCAAATTATTTTTTAATAATTTTTTAACTGTATAATTATGTGTTTTAACAAAGGTGGGTTTTGTCTGGATTACCTCCAGTAAAGACTAGACTGCGAGTAGTCTCATTTTAGTGTAAATCCCATAGGACGGAGAACTATTTGGGTTAGACTGTGGCATGGCACTTCAAGTAAGCAAAATATTATAATAATTATTTCTGCTCACTTCCTAAGTAAAAAGGGAATGTTCTTTGTCTAACCAAAAACAATGCTACTAACAGTTACACTAGAAGCTCTCACCTTCACAAATCACACTGCCACCCCTCAAATATAGTACACATGATGGTGTATTCGTCTCTGTATACCATTTGTTCAACTGAATAAATAAACAAAATAATAAAAAATTCCAATAACATATGGACACAGTTAATGAGTCTATGAACTGTTTATGTAAAATCCTTATCAAAGTCCAAAAGTAAGATAAAAAAACTGACAAATTCTTTGAACAAAAAAGGCACAAATCTCCAATAAAGAATTGTTAAACTTTGAGATCATAAACTGTGCATAAACCAACAATTTACCGGTAATTTTGCTATTGCAAAATAGGACTGGGATGGACCGGATTGACAAAACCTGGATTGAACCCCAAAAATTGACACCAAAACTCAGTATCGAAGATGGCGCAGAAAGAAGTAAGTAGATGTTTCATTCTTTCATCAGTTATATCTTGGTAAGACTAATTGCTATTCATTAACCCCAATAATATTGTTATTGAATCATTTCTTTTCCTAGAGGGAAAGCTCAAGAATGAAGTGGGATACAAGCAGAATGAGTGCAAGCAGTGAACTCTCTCAAACCTATAAATTATGTATTTTACTGGTACTTGTTTTTTCAGGCTGATGTGTAGACCTTTGAATATTTTAGAAGTGTGCAACGTCACAGGTCCAATCCAGTCCAGATTTTGTTAATCTGGTCCAAACTGATCCGGGTTTTGTCAATCTGGTCCAATCCAGTTTGGTTTTGTCAATCCGGTTCGATCCAATCCAATCTGGTCCAATCTTTCTGCCACTCCAAATGTGACTACACTGTGACTGCATATGACTACACATTTAACAATGACAGAATAGATTTACCAACCCGCTTGGATATTTGCTTAGTAAATTGACCATTGCGTTTGCCCCATTTTGCTGCTACATGTAGACCCTGCTCGTCTTCAACCTCTACATTTGAAGCTATCTAAAAATAGAAATAAACAACAAATTCTGAAAAAAAAAAAAACAGATGTATCTAGACATGTGGCTTCATAAGAGAGTTGCTCTCGGCTATTGCCTTGTACAACTCTTACACTTCTTTTGTGCTCTCCAAACTTCCCGCATGCACTATAACTCAATAGTGCACATCCAAGAGCATGAACCCAGGGCTGCAAATATATTTTTTTTCACTTGAAAAGACTTATGTCCTACTAAGAAACCATCTTGGTCGGACAAACAAAACTCTGGTTGGTCAGATTTTTATTCATCATTGCCATAACATGAATGACGGTCAATCATCATGTCCAACCACAATTGGGATTTTGTTGGACATAAGCAAATTTTCGTCGACCAATGACCAATGGCTGACTGTTGTTTGCAGCCCTGTGAGCCAGTTGTTTTGTAATATTGCTGCATTATTATTATTGCCAGTGTCTGACGTGCATAGTTTCCTTCAAACTTTGAGCTGGCGGGGGCCATTCCATTTTATATCCACACCGCCCCTATAGGTGACATTATCTGAAGGGGCTTTGAAATTTATTTGTGAAGGGGTAGACCTCTCGGCATTCTTTGATCTTTCAAATATTTCTGAAGGGGAAATGTATCAGTCAATTGCAAAACCACCCATTCC
>NC_135769.1:12157366-12199814 GCF_052425735.1 Oculina patagonica | reverse complement strand
GGAGGTGGAGCTCTAGGGGACAGGTCATTATATAAATCAAGGGAGAGGGGATAACATTTCTCTCCCAAAATATCTTGCCAGGAATTATCCCCTCCACAAAAAAATCATACAAGCGAAACGGAACATGCGAAGGTATTTGTCTTTGAAAAAATCAACTGCTAAGCTTCTCAACCAAAATCAAGCGATTTTGCAGAGAACTTAGCATTAAAATAATTATTTACCCTCCCACCTCCCCTCGATTTCTAACGGTCCACTCTAAGGTTAAAGATATCCCGCGTTGATAAGAACAATTTCAAATCCCAAATAAAATAATAAATAATAAAACCTTTATTTGAGTGTCAAAACTGAAATAGCAGTAATAAAACCACTAAATGGGGAGACTTTAAAGTAAAAGAAAAATAACAAAATCGAAATATCCTCTAAGAGAATGAGGGGAGGCTTGAAAAAAAAAATACAGGCGAAATATTAATTTCAATTCAATCGCCGAATTTTAGTAAAATATACCTTATATCCATTGAAATCTGCAGGGGACCTCTAGCTTTGTGCTGGATTTGCATCATAATTGAACTTTTCGCGACTATCAGTTTTAAATTAGTTTTTTGGTGATGATAAGGTTATAGAATATTTTGGGTGCCTATTTCTGTGTTGTGTAAGCTAATTTTGGCCCGTGCATTTCTTTTCAAGCTCTATCATTTTAGGTCAAGAGTTTCACAAAAGTACCGAAACAGCTGTTTCTACATCCCCGAGAAGAAAGAAATATCTCAGAAATAATGATTATTTTTCCCTTTATTACTAGAGGGATAAAATTGAGACAACAACGACATCTCAAAGACGACTGAAACTTAAATAAAAGTTAATTATTATTGTGATCAGTGTTTCGCTTGACAGTTCTTGACAGTTAAAAAGAGGTGTAAGAAGCTACCGAATATGAATCTGCTATGTATTAGATCGACTTCGTGAAGGCCTTGTGCAATAGTGTAAATGAGTTAAATTTGTGAACGTCTCGCTTGATTTTCTATTCAAGTGAAAAACGGAGTGAACGCAAACAAATATTATTTGCTGCTTTCTAATGAAGCTAGAATCATCCTTCTTGATTTTCCTAAAGTAAATTGTGTTTTAAGAAAACTTGAATTTGCCAATATTTTGGAAAGGAAATCCTTAGTATAGCGTTTACAGCCTCACAGCATTCTTATATTTTGAGCTATAGAAGTTCTTTATTTTTCTAGAATGGCTTTCGCAATTTAAACGAGGGTCTAGATTTTTCGTTCGAAACTAAGACCCAATTTTACAAAGCCTTCAGAACCAGGTGCTGCGATTAAAAATTCAGAAAATAAAGCGTTATGGAAATTAAAGAATACAATCGAAAAAGAAAACAATGTCGTTGACTGGGGTCGGCTTGTTGCGAAAACCAATCACAGTTTAGCTTACCGCGAGTGGTTTAACAATCTCTTAGTGACCGTATCACATTCAAAGGCGTAATTTAAAGCTGGATGCAGTTATAAATTTCTTCCACTCCTTTGGTAAACTTTCTTGGTCGATCTACAACGCTTTAAATTTAACATGAGTGGCTTAACAAAACCAAAAGAATACGACTGGAAGGATTCTAACGTTGCTTTGCTTGGCAGCGACCAAGACAAAAAAGTAAGGGTTTATCAAGATACACCGAACGTTTGAATTCTTGTGGCAGTTTTGTAAAAACTTCGAAGCTTATTTTAAAAAATTGGAATTATTTGCGTTTTTTCAGGTGAAAAAAGCGGCGGCCAAAACAGAACCCGCTTGGCGAGGATGCGAGGATTTGGAGGGAACAAGAATTTGGAGAATCGAAAAGTTTGAGGTAAGTTTTTTATTTTTTATTTATTTTGTAACATCTGGCATCAGCTTTCTCCAGCGTGTAATGTAAGTTTGTGTTATGAATTATCTGATAGCCGTAAAATGGATGTAAATAGGTACGGAAATCTACTGACACTTGGAAAACAAACTAAATTCTGTATCTTTTATAGTTTGATTGGGTCCAGCGAGGAATTAAAACTTCGCAAACTATTTTGTGAAACTATTTTGCCACAGCATTCATTAATATTCATTCCAAGATTTCAACAATGCTCTATTTTGTACCATATAAGGCAAAATATAAAAATGTCTCCTACGCTCAAAGCGACTTCCTATAGTTTCATTCTTTCCAAACAATCAAATAGATGTCTTTATATGATCAGCGTTTCCACAACTATTTTAAAGTCGAAGAAACATACAGTGTATACCTTATTTGGTCAAGAATATTTTTCGCACGAGCTCGCGTGTAAAAGAAAATGCAACTTAACTTGACATGACTAGGACGGCTGTACATTAAAACCTTCTTGATGAGTAGGACATTTGATGGAAGCATCATAATTATTTAAAAAAGCTACTTGAAACGCCAAAAGACTTCGGACGCGTTCAAATTTCGGACAAAACATCCGAACAAATCACGCATGCGAAAATTAAAATGTCAAATCATTTTTAAAGGCGGGTTTTTGCTCTGGGATTTTTTTTAACGTAGAACGTGGCGTCGGCCAAATTAACAACTGAAAGTCAGTACAAAATTCAGAATTTGTCAGTCATTTTCAGGAACTATTCATGACAGCTTCAAGACTAGAAACGTTTCTCTTAATCGCAAAAAAAAAAAATATGGATTCAGTGGATTGGCTATATGCGATGTATACTGCCGACTTAGTTGTACTGTAGTGTGGTAAACTTGTTGAAAAAATAAATACATAAAACACTAGATGAGTAGTTTTAAAATCGCTTCAGGTTAACTAAGGTCACGTGACCTTGAACGCTTTCAAAACGTTTTTTACAGTCACATGGATAAATGTTTTTCTAGTTTTAGGGTCGCTTCGATATCGTATACTGTACTTAGATCCTCAAACATCGATTATATATATGGCGAAACTCGAAGCCATGCTGGTCGCAAAGCGACGCTCGAGACGTGCGATTCGCCGATGGAAAAAAAATGCCGAAAAATTCGATCAAGCGCCAATGGGCAAGAAGATGCCCGCAAGACATTTGCTAATGATATAGTAAGATGATTCGTAGATTGCTAAAGTCATGTCGAACTCTTTTAATTGTCGTCAGATGAAAAACAGTCAGCTACTGCAATTAGCCGTTCCGAGGTTGCGCAGGGAACTGGAGCGAGTTTCAAATTTCAAGTAATCGATAATCTGACACCACCACATAAAAGAACTCGGTGAGATTGGTTATTTTACCAAGTTTGACGCTTTTAGGATGAACACAGACGAAGTAAATTAATATAAGTTATGGGCTTTGAAACATGGTTAAATATCCATACAAACGTCTCTTATTTAGAGACAGCGTCCCCGAAAACCATATAAACTCTTAATTTTTTTATTTTTTTTTATTTTAGCGATACTCTTTAAAACGGGCAAACATAGTGATTTTCAACTTAGTTTCTTTCAAATAATGGGTCTTTGGCAGGATTTTACAGCTGTCACAAAACGGATAAAAATTTTAAGAGTTTATATGGTTTTGGGGGACGCTGGCTTACAATTAGAGACGTTTGTATGGATTTTTAACCATGTTTCAAGGTCCATAACTTCGTTTCTGTGCATCCTGACAGCATGAAACTTGGTCAAATCACCAACCTTATGGCGATCTTTTATGTGGTGGTGTCAGATTATCGATTACTTGAAATTTGAAGCTCGCCCCAGTTCCCTGATTAGAAATAGAGTTCAGTGACAGGCTTTCGCAAATGAAAGCTGGGGATTCCGGGTTTAAGTGTCTAGAACATTGCAATTTTATGGTATGGCGAAGTTCGGATATTTCGTGAACTAGAAAATCAAGAAGCTTGAATGAACCTTTAAGTGGACATGCGAAAGAAAAAGGAGAAAAGCTCTACCAAATCAAGCCTAGTTTCCTAGCTCCCCAATAAAAGTGAACCCCAGAAAAATTTTGCTTCCCGGTTTAAGCCGAACTAATTATCCATGCCTCCGCTCCCTGGTCAAACACACTAAGCCTAAGCGCGTGCTTTTCCCGCCAAAACCGCTACTACCAATAGTCATCTTGAGACGGCTTCCACGTTTTTTCCCGCAAAAATTACACGCGCAGTCTTTCACCATTGGAAAAGTTTGCACTCGTTGTCACATTTGCACTAGAATTTAAAACTATCTGATTACCTTTGATCATGGATTTCTGACAGGATTTTCTTTCTTTCTTACTGCGGATATTGTTTAGGTAAAACCATGGCCCAAGAAAAAATACGGAACCTTTTACAATGGTGACTCATACATCGTTCTTCATGGCGAAAAGGACCCAGAATCTGAAGTAAGTATATGTACTCATTACTAATGCAAAACTCACAATTCAATTCAAGCCTACCCGTTAAGCGTTTAAGGCAAGGTAGCCTAAGCATTTGGCATGCACTCTTTATTTTTGCCGTCTAAATTGATTGACCTAGCTCCTTTGCGACTTCATTTAGCCAGGCTGTGCCAAGCTTTAAATCCTAATTTCCATTAAAAAATTAATTACTATAAGTAAGGAATTAAGGGTGCTACGAAACAGCTCTTCAAGGTTTTTCTGGGTCGTACAACCCGTTCCACGGTTTTTGACGCCATCTTGGTTTGGGGGCAAACGCGCGGCAAAATTTACAGTAAATGAATTGGAATAATCGGGAGTTTGCCGCTCGATAATTGGAGAAAGGTCGACATTCTGCAATTTCTATGAATTACAAACTTGCTGATAGCAAGTTAAGTGCTGCGAAGTGAGTTAGAATATTAACTATAATAGTAGGAGCGGAACGGAAGGTCATAAGAATGTTTCGGATTTTCACATTTTCAGATGTGAAGGATTTAATCTTTAATTTCTTAGCGAGTGAAATGCTAGTGACATTGAAAAAAGGAAGCAATGTAACATAACAACGCACGTGCAATTCGATCGCAAAGCCATCAGAATCACCAATTTATGACGTCAAAAAGCTCAAAGCTCGTTACATTCTAGCGCGCGGTCATTATGAAAACGATTTCATGGAGCCTTCGCAAATAATCTTCGTAGTTTTTGCTGTACATATTTCGTGCTCAAAGCGCAGAAAGTATTTTTTCCCTTTAATTAACTTAGTAATGGATAATTATGAAAGCGAATTATAAGAATGCCTCGTAAATTCGTTATTCATCAGAGCTGGCGCATAAGGGATGAAAAGACCGTTTCTCCGGCACTATACTTGACCATCTTGCTCAAGAGAGGTTTCTTGGGAAGCATTTACAAAGTACTGAACAGAAGCGCAAGCGGCAACGCTTCAAAATTTAACGTCTTGCTCTTTAGAGAAAAGGACATCGCAAACGACAAATGCAGCTTCCACATTTTACATGCCGCTGATCATACGTACTGCATAAACTCAAAGTCATCGCCAGTGAAAAAGTCAAATCGAGTGTGTCGCCTATATAAAGCGCCCAGGCCCCGCACGGACAGTCAAAAAGTACGGTTGTTTAGTCTAATCACTGGGATATTGTTTTGTTGTTGTTTTTTATTGTAGCTCTTACAATTTTCTTCTTCTTTCAGAAACTACTGTTCGATGTGCATTTCTGGATTGGCAAGCAATCTACTCAGGATGAATATGGAACTGCTGCCTACAAAACAGTCGAGTTGGACACATACGTAAGAAAAACATCCCGAAATATAAAAATAACGTTTTATGCTGCAAGACAAAGGGACAAATACTTAGTTTATTCTTGTAAATTGACGGTACACTAATAATAAAGTGACGGATCCAGTGGGAGGGCCCAGGGGATCAGGACACCCCCCTCCCCTTTCTCTTACAACTTGTTCCGGACACTGAAATTATTGCATCGACAGGATCGTATATCACTATTCAATTGGTTATTTTTTATTTAATGTTATGAAACGCGCGTTGCATTTGGTCACTAGATGCCAGGCATTTCCAGAAATGTAATAATTTTCTCAACCTTCGCTACCAAGTCCAAGAGGAGGATGTTCAAGGGGTGCGTCCTTCACGATGAACCAAGTACACTTGACGTTAAATAAGGGTTATGAATGAATAACGTGCAATCGCGATTATGGGGTGGGGTAGCTGTGGGGGAGAAGTGATTTGCCACAAAAAAATTCAACAGTGTTTCCTCCAATCAAATTCTTTCTGTTCTGTAGTTGGACGATGCAGCAGTACAGCATCGCGAAGTTGAGGGATCAGAGTCTGAAGAATTTCTTGAGTACTTTGGTAATAATATTGAGATAGATGATGGCGGGTGAGTAGGACACAAAAACAAAATACTGCATGGGACTGATATCTGTGTAATAACTAATTAGGTTTAAGGGGGGAGACCTACATAATAGTTACTATGGATGACTTCTAACCTTGGGCTCCCTTAGTATCCTGGGTTTAGTTTTTGGCCATGTTCTTTTCGAGGCTGCCTTCGTTTTTGGTTGTCACGACCAACTCAATTTATAGTCTACTTTATTTCCACTTCTTTTCGCGAAATAAAATATCAGTGAAAAAGGTGCCGCGAAATGTTTAAAACATTTATATACATTTATCCATACACGAGTGTATTAAAAGTCAGGTACAATGTAAAAAAAAGCAATAAAGGGAATAATATATGCAATTAGTAAATGGTTAAAGCCTGGCTCCCTCTCCAGTCCACACATAATGTTGTATGCACCTTTCAATCATTTTAAAGGTTTTGTTTTTTGAATTTTTACAGAGTCGAATCAGGCTTTAATCACGTCGATCCAGAAGCAAACTTTGCCTTCAAAGATATGGTGAAGCATTTCAAGAAAGTGAATGTGAACGGGGTAAGGAGAAAGCATTTTACAGCGGGGACAAAGAATGTTTGTGAACAATATCTTTCACTTTTTCTGAGCAGTAAGGACGATACTTCCGTTCCATTTTAAACCAGTTTATATACCGGTGTTTTCACAAAGACGCTGATCATGAATAAATGGCCATCAAATTCATCGAATATAGAACCAACCGCTTAAAACAGTCGAGGCACATTTCAATAACACAGCAAATACAAAAAAAGGAACGGATGGGCAAAAGTGAAGAAGATTGAAACGGATTGCGATATGGGTTTTTGAAATATTGTTGGGCTGAACAGTTTTCAAAATTAACCTTGCTGGCTTATAACATTAAATTCATGATAACGCCTGGGAGAACAGATTTGGTTGCAATAAAGCTATGGTCTTCCCATTTAGATCTATAGAAGTACTTTCTTTGCAAACATTAAGTTTCATAGCGAGTATTTGGCAAAACTACCATCGGGATTTCTTTAATGAACCTTTTTTTGAAAATGTCAGAAAGAAGTGTACGAGGTAGTGGATGTATCATACAACAAGAACAACTTCCACTGTGATGATGGTTACGCGGTGATCTTTTCCGGAGACCGTATGATCCAGGTATATTTGACAACTGTTATTACCCATAAATTAAACTTTATATAATAACCTGAATTCTACGCGCATTTTGATTGGTTCTTACTTATGATCTATCAGAGTACAGACACATGGATGACGTCACGCGGTGGTGTGACTCGCGCGCGTGATCATAGTTCATAGTCCAAATCAGAGTTGTCGGTAAAGTTTTTCAAACTTGCGGGGCCACAACAAAGCAAAAAAGTTCAGCTTAATTACAAATCTTCAGTGAGAAACAATACGCCAAGCATCGTTCACTTTTCAAAGCATTTAACTGGGCGAAACAAGCTTGAAAAAGACAGTGAATTATTCGAGAAATTATCCGAAATCTGTATGAAAGTTTGACCGATGTTGTACAGTTGGACGACGCCACGGAAAACAAACGAATTGGACGAATTGCGGTTGAACGCTTCGGTTAATGCTTACAGATTTGAACCGAACTTTCCAAATCGGAATAAAGGTTAGTTTTTTCATTGACTTTCAATAGACCATTTTTCTGTTTATTCAATCGGATTAACAGTGCTTCGTGTTAACGAAAACTTAATAGTGAAATCAAAACAACTTAGCTCATCGGTAGGGCAGCATTGCTCAAACAGAAGTATGCTGAAGTCTTGTGTTATTATATAAAACAAATAGATTTCATTTTGCCGTGCGTCTGTTCAGTAATAGATCACAGAAGACGTCAAAATGTGGTATGAACATCAGTGACCCACTCGGCTAGCGCCTCGTGGGCCACTTCTCTGTTCATACCACATTTTGACGTCATCTGTGATCTATTACTGAACAGACGCACGGCAAAATGAAATCTATTTGTTAAGTAGAAAACAGTGGGAGAGAATCTTTTATCAGAAATGGTTGGTGGACTCTATTGTATTTTTGTTTATTGCATTTGATAGGGTTTTCTGTATGTAGTTTTAATTTGAGGACCTTCCTGAAAACCCCTCTATGTGACGGGAGCTTCCTTGTTAAAATTATGTATTATTATTATAATTATTATTATTATTATAATTAATATTATTATTATTATTATTATTATAATTATTATCATTATTACTATTTTTATTATTGTTACTATTATTATTATTATCCGGTGAATTGGGAGGAGAAACGAATGCAAAAACTAAATTTTAAATAAATGTACCGTATTTTCCCGAACAAACGCCGGTTTTCCAAGGTGGAGTTGTAATTAACCCCCTCAAGCATTTATTTAAAGTATAAAAAAACTGCAGCTGTAATGAAAATATGTAAGTCTGTCAAAAATAATGTATAAAACCCGTTGTTTTTAAACTCCGGGCTTGAACAAACTGCATAATCAAATAAACGCCGGGTCCACCAAGCCAAGTTAGAAAATCAAGAAATGCCATATGGAGCCAAATCAAGAAATGTCAAATCAAGAAATGCCAAATGGAGCCACCTTAAAGACAGTTTTCACACAATCTCCCGCCAATAAAAAAATTCGTCCAGGGAAAAAGTTTCGTTTTTGACGAACCTTCGTCGAGGCAGTCGAAAAATTTCCGATTTTTTAGTATCCACTCAGAGAATAGCACGAGGAAATGAAACTATTTCGAAAGTTTCAGTCTATGATCAGTTGCTTAGCAACATGGAGACGAATACTGCGGGCTCATTCTGTGCAATCTGGCTTTGAAGACCTGAAGGTATTGTTGTTTGCACCCCCCAATGGAACTCGCTACGTCATGTATGCACTTTTTAAGTGTACCTTTAGCGAAGTGGCGTACTATTTTTATAATGTTCTTTTTCTAAAGGTCAAGGGCTCAAAAGCTAAAATGGATGCCATTTGTCCACTCAATCAGTGGATATCAGAGCAAAAGGTACCTTAACAATAAGACAATAATTACATTCGTTCGTTCTTTTACTCCTTTACTTTAATTCATTCATTCTATTCATTCGTTCGTTCCTTCGTAGGTTGGTTTGTTCATTCTTTCCTTTCTTCGTTCATCGTTGGTTCGTCGTTTCCTTCATTCGTCAGTTTGTTCACTCGTTCATTCGATCACTTGTTTATTCGATGACTCGTTCATTCATTCATTCTCCATTCATTCATTCATTCATTCATTCATTCATTCATTCATTCATTTGTTCATTCATTCATTCATTCATTCATTCATTCGTCCATTCATTCATTCGTTCGTTTGCTAGTTCAGCATTCATTTTTTCCTTCCTTCCTTCCTTCCCTCCTTCGCTCCCTCCCTCCTTTCCTTCCATCCTTCCCTCGCTTACTTACTTTTTTGAGTTAATAATAATTCCCTGTTTTGTCCCCTTGTTGCAGGAGCTTTACCCCAAAGCCACTTTGGAAGTTTATGGTAAGCTACTGTCGTCATAGTCTACATATATGAAGCGCTTGCTTTGCTTATTTAGTTGACTTGTGCGCTTGGTTCGTTCTTTACCGGTTGACGTTAATTCTGCGCTGTTTTTTTTAGTAATATATCTTGTCTCTCACTGTGCTGTGTCTTTGATAAGAAAGGACAGCTTAAATATGAAGACACTACAACACACAAAGTGAATTTTTTGAATGCAGGGAACCACACAATGCAGAGAGTAAAACCCAGTACTTCTTGTTGCCGGATATCTTTTTGTGGAAATGCTTGTACCAGACGTCAATGTGACGTGTAGAAAAACACATTGCATGGCTGGCACCACGGCAAAGAACACCTTCAATGGGCCAAGACTAGTTGTACTTGTTGAAATATTGGCCCATTAAAAGTGTCCTTTGCTGTATTGTCAGCCATGCATTTTAATTTGTTTAAAAAGGCCATAACATGACACTCTAAAGGTGATGTTTCGCGCAACAATGTTGCGCGAAAAATCGTTCACCGCGTAACATGGTACCGGGGACGATTTTTCGTGCAACTTTTGACTCGGCAACACGTTGCGAGTTTTTGAACCCAAGTCAAAAATTCGCAACACAAAATGAAGAATATTCAGAAAGTTGACTCGCGACAGGCTCGCCGTCGATTTTTCGCGCAACACCTTCCCAGAATTCTGTTCAACATGGCCTGGACGCGCGCGCAAAATGTTGCGAGTTGGCGTTGCGTTAAAAATCGTCCCGTGTAACCACAGGTGGCCCAAGCTCGATATATGAGTACAATAAAGATGACCTTTTCATTGTTTCGTAATTCGATCGATTTGCATATTTATAAGGATTTGTATGGGGAAATAAATATGACCGAAAAGAACGAAAAATTAACCGTTGAATTACAATAAAAATCAGTCACCTTAGCTCCTTTGCTGTTTCCCTTGTGTGCTGTGTGGTTTTTTAGCCGATTGAGCGCGATTCCAGTGAGTTATAGTTCCTTTGCCTTGGAAAGGTATATAGAGAGAGGAAGGCAATGGAACTATGACTCACTGGAATCGCGCTCAATCGGCTAAAAAACCACACAGCACACAAGGGAAACAGCAAAGGAGCTAAGGTGACTAATTTTTATTGTAATTTAACGGTTAATTTTTCGTTCTTTTCGGTCATATTTATTTCCCCATACAAATCCTTATAAATATGCAAATCGATCGAATTACGAAACAATGAAAAGGTCATCTTTATTGTACTCATATATCGAGCTTGGGCTACCTGTGGTGTAACATGCATGTTGCCAAGTTCATTTGGTTGCGTGAAAAGTTGACTCGTGTATAACATCACCTTAATAGTTTCAATTTTTTATTTTATTTCAGATAGCAAGGAAGAGTTTAAGAAAGATAAAGTCTCCCAGGTAACCTTATTGTAACTAGACTGTTTAAATTTTCAAAGCAATGTCGCGAAAGCGACAGTAAACCGTTTTTCCTTTTTTGCTAAACGTCTCACTGATGTCACTAGTTAGAATTTCTTCGACGAAAACTTGATAAAGTAAGGTAGTAGTTACCCCAGTTTAAAAGCTGGCTTCTCAAAAACAATCCCTGTTAAATACCGTGCGAGTTTTGTTCGACCAAATTACCAAGTTTCCAAATGCTAGCCATTATCAGAGATGGGACCATATGTGCTCAATTGGAGTGGGGGTAGGGGCAGTTTTTGGCCCGTTGTTTGCTACAAAAAATGGAGAAAACCAAGTCAGGGAAAAAGGGCGAAAAATCGATCCCTGACCTTCTGGGCCTTGTATTTCATACTGCAGTATGAGGGAGGCGGCAGGGGTATTTAACAGAACGCATAATAATGGACTGGCGGAATGGCGAAACGGCGATAGTATAATGTCATAACCAACAAATAAAAGCTAACCGCAAGCAAACCAGTTGGGGAAGAAGTGCCAGTTTTGTAAATCTTCGTTGAAGCACTCGAAGAATTTCCAAATTATTTCATCCAATCGAAAACTAGCGCGAGCGCTGACAAGTACTCCGAAGCAATCGCGCGTCAGGGGTACTAAAACGTCATGTTGCTTAACAACTTCTGGGACGAAAACTTCGGGCTCAGTCACTTCTCGGGGAAGTAATGTGACCATCATCTGGCACTTGTTCCCCAGACTGAAACCGCAAGCAAACCGCTGACCATCATTCTGCGTTTTGCCTTCTGCGTTCTGCAAAATATCCCTGCCGTGAGAGAGGGACGGATATCGTGACATTAAAATTCGTCATCAAATAGTTAACACCTGTTCACAACTTTTTATGTTAAATGTTTTATCTGCAGATTGTAGATCCCATTCGAAGACTGGCAGCAAAATTTGTAAGACAACCTTCAATTAGGCAACGTTTTCTGCGTTCTTAACTTTCTCGCCGCACCCGTCAAAAATTATAACTCAGAGCGCGAAAAATTACCCTGATCATAAGCTATGTAAGACAGGCTTCACTAATGCCTTGCTGGTTTACAACATTCTGTTCTTACTTCGGTAGAGGAACTAACAGCGCAACAATTTAGTTTCAAACTATAATCAACAAGCAACTATTGTATCTGTTTGCGGGACCAAGGCACATTTAATTACAATTTTTCAAGTAATATATCAAATGCGAGAGATAGTGTTTAATTGGGATATTTAAACACCGAGAACAGAGTTGAAATTCGACGCGCAGCGGAGTATTTTTGACAAAATCCGAGATGTTTGGATAGATACCCGATGGAACACTGTCTCGAGTGTTTGATATATCTTCTCAATCGAAACAAAAACAGCGGAGTAAATGGAGAAATAAAATCGTAAAAAAATTATGCTTGTTAAGACCGGGTATCCAAACCTCCTTCACGGTTATGATTTTCTTTGTTTTAACTTGATGAATTATTGATAAGTTTGAGAAGGTTGCCTCGAGGAAAAATTCATTGTTCATTTGATGCTAAGTCCATTGGGTTCACACTAAAGCCATTTAGACATTATTATTGATGATTATTCCGCTTTGTGTTGTAGGAAGCACCAAGCGAGTTTGTGATGAAGCTGATCAGGTAAAAATGTTCAAATATCATCAATATGGCTAAGGAAAATTAAGTTATGATAATTACAGTGTACCAAACGTCCTGATTATTAGCCATTTGTGAGGAACCATGCTTTCTCAATTTAACGAGAAATTCTCTCGTTTAAAGACACTAAATAAAACGCCAGTTTAGCAGAAACGCCCACATCGACAGAGCAAAAATAAAATCCCTCTTCCATGTGTATTTTTTTAGCTTTTGGGAGATCTTTTTGTTGCTTTCATTTAGAGATACATATCACTTAGGATAACTAAAAGTGCGACGCACTTGCGTCCCATTTGGGCAGAGTAGCAATGTTTTTAGTCACATATTGTTATTTCAACCGGAATTGCACAAAGTGAAAAAAAGATTTCTTTGTAAAGGTCGATTTACACGGTACGATTTTGTCGCATGCGAGAAGCTTACGACACGCCTATGACAGTCGTACGCGAGTTATAAGTTTGATTTACACGACACAAATCGTGTCGTAGGCCTGTCGTAAGCATGTCGCATACGACAAAATCGTCCTGTGTAAATCGGCCTTAACTAACACAGGCATCATCATCATCATCATCATCATCATCATCATCATCATCATCAAAATCATCATCATCATCGGCATCCTCGTCTCGGAGAGGCGACAGGCTCTTGAGTGACTCAAAAGCCCGATTATTGAGGGGCAGTCTTTTTTGCAGCTTGTACAGATGTAGTTGGTGGCCTCTCGAACTGATACTTGTCGTTTCTTTCTCGCCATCCGCTTGATTGTCGCCTCGGCCCAAAGTGCCCCCTCCTTCACACCGTAACGCCAGGCGTCGCGGTCTTGCGCGAGGACCTCCCAGGTATTGGGATTGAATTCAGCGAGTCGCAGGTCACGCTTGCAAACATCCTTAAGGCAAAGGAGTGGGTACCGGCGAATTTACTGCTGGTGGTTACGCAATGATGGACTAGCATCCCATCCAGGGGGGTTAGAATTACTCCTAGTCAGTTCATTCTACGGAAACCAGGATAAGCTCCGGCCTGATGGGCCACTAGGTTCGAACACAAACTTTGCTTTAAGAAGTACCTTGTGTTCCCAGCAGAATTCCAACCTATAATCTTCCACTTAGTACTTCTGACGCACTTCTACTCTACCACATCTGCTAAAGTACATTTATTTCAGTGTAGTGTTGTATATGACGATTGTCCCTTTTTAGAGTACTGACAGACAAGGGTAAGCCTGAATTCAAGGAAATAGCGTCTGGAGGTAAAAGTTTGGATCACAAATTACTGGACTCAGACGGATGGTAGGATGCCGTTCGGTTTTCTATGCGCGCCATTATTGAGTTATCCTGTTTACCCTTTTAGGACCCTCTTTCAGCTGACACCATTAGCAAACGTATACATCTCAAAAATTAAATAAAAATTAATAAATTACTTCATTTAAGTGTCAGAGTATTTAGCACTGCTGTGCAAATTGCGGACACCGTAGATAAGGAAAGAAACATTGTAAATAGAACAGAAATTTCTTAAAAATCCAAACCAGCAGGAGGCTTACCAGTTGGCTATTTTCAAAGCGCGGAGGAGTTGAATTCGGGACCACCGAACACAAATTCGTCTAGTAACTCGGAGGTAGATTTGAAAGCAGGACCTCCGACGCGCTAACCACTAGGCCACGCTTGCCTCCTAAAGTTCAAATTATTGTGCACGAGAAAAAAAAGTTAAAGAAACGTCTTACTAATGAACAAAACTTCCGAGGCACCTTATATGCCCAGGGGGGTACTCCGACTTGTAAATGACGGGGATGATCGAATGAAGGCAAAACTCAGGACCACAAAAAATCCCTAAGTCTTCTGACATTACCCCAAAAAATTCCTGGCCCAAAAATAACCCCCCCCCCCCCCCAAAAAAAAAAACCCTTGTCAAATACCCCTATTTTCAGGGGGAATACCTCGAGTGAATCATCAACATATACACCAAGGCCGCACCAGCGCTTAGTTTGTTTTATCCCCAAAAATCCCCTATTTGATCAAGTCACCCAAAAATACTTTCCAAATCTTCCAACCCAAAAATCCCACAATCGAAAATTTCAAACCCAAAAAATCCTTCATCATCCCCGTCATTTACAACCGGAGTACCGCCCCCTGGGCTTATATGGTCCGGAGCAGGCAACATATAATTTAACTTTTGTATGTTTTCTTGCAGTTTTTCTGCTGGAGACTCACAACCGTTGTATTGTGTGGGTTGGTGCTCAAGCAAGTTCTATTGAAAAGCAAAATGCTTTTAGCTATGCAACAGTAAGTTGAGAACAGGCTGTTATAGAATTTTATATAATAACCTGAATTCAACGCGCATTTTGTTCTTACTTATGATCTATTAGAGTACGACGCATAGTGCGTCCGCGGTGGAGTGACTCGCGCGCGTGATCAGGTTCATAGTCCAAATCAGAGTTTTATTATCTAAAACAAATTCCATTTTGCGTGGGTCTGTTCAGTTATGATCAGTGCGTCGGGGGCCCACTCGCCTAGCGGCTCGGGGCCACTTTTTTGTTCTTACCACATTTTGACGTCATCTGTGATCTATAACTGAACGACGCACGGCAAAATAGAATTATTTGTTAAATGATGTTCCTTTTATAAGTGAGTGCCTCTAAAACATTTCCATATCAGGGCATAGGGGTGGGTGGAGTCATTTTTCGACCACGTGTTTTGGCTCAAATTGCAGGACACTTGCAGAACTTACAGTGATCAATATTAAAATCGCAGAAGGATCAAATGGCCCTTTTTACTGTTCCCGACGCCATATTGGAATAGTAACCGCGCAGACATGATAGCGAGGCTACCGGTGACCCGTGGCTGAGCGTGAAGAGAGATTACAGTGAGGATTCGGCAATTAGCCCGTGTTTTCGCGTTTTTTCTGAACAAAAGCGAAAGTTTTGATTCTAATAATACTCCTTCGTCATCTTCTAAGATGAATGGAAGACTCCAGGGACGGGTTACTCGTCGTCTCGCTTACGGGTGTAAATGAAGGATTTTGATCTCCTTGGGTGTTAGAAGAACGCCAATATTTTTAGCTATCAAGATCTTGTTTAGGGTGAAAAATGAAATTGATGTCTTTTAGTGGCCAAAAACGCTTAAGTCAGATTGGTCTCTTTTAGGTGTTTAATTTAAATTTTCTGACAAGCAACTGCATGCATCCTGGCGCTGTCATATGAGAGTTTTCCCGCGTGGATACGTGCAAGAGTTTTATTCAACTCATTGTGTCTTGTTCATGTTTGATCCTTACGTCTAGAATTTGCTTGTAGTCAAGGGAATTTTCCACATGTTTGTTATTAGACTACAAGCGGCCACTCTTTTGCCTCTCTCTTCTTTTTTTGCTTCTTACCCGACGAACTAGTATTTGTTGTGGAGCCAATCATACGAGTTAAAAGACCCCACAGGCAGTCGGATAAACCAGTAATAATTGTTTTTGTTTCAAAATTGAAAAGATTTTTATAGATAGAAGCGGAAAGTGAAAGGATAACAAAAAAAGGATCCGCCGGGTGTTTGGGACTTTCGGTCAGAAAAGAGTTCCCTAACTTTGTTTTACAAACCAAAAAAGAGTACGAGAAGTTTTTTTTTTATGGGAGTCAAGTTTTCTTTTTACCTTTGTAAGCCATAACACAGCACGAGAGTATTCGGAACAATACCCGCTCATACTAAGAAAACATTGGATCAGTAATGGAGCAATCTGATTAGTTGATTTAAGTTATTTGCTCTCTAACTACCTAAGTCGTGTACTATAGTATAATTACTAACACAGAAGTCCAAAAGTGTGACCACTTGTAATACATCCACTTTCTTTCATGAGCTGTTCTCTGCTTTTGATTGGATAATGACTGCACGATAGAATGTGAATTAATTAAAAGTGATCACACTTTTGGGCTCCTTGCTGTAACATTCTTTCTATGATAAGCAGAAAACGACTTATAAAAAACTATTAACCGCCATCTTTTAATCTAGACATCTACAATTGTAATTTAACCTGGAACTTTCTTAGTGTATTATTTTTAGCTGTTATATACTTCTTTCTGATTTAATTTTTAATTTTTGTTTATAACTAATGATACTTATATCTTTTTGACAGCAATATCTGCAAAAACAAGGCCAGAATCCTATTTGCGGCATCACGGTCATGCGTGAAAATAACGGTAAAACACCAAAGGCGTTTGCAAATGCTGTAGGCCAGCGCAAAGGTGAGATTTAATTGCTCAACCACCAATGCATGAACAGGGAATTATTTACTCATGTACTAGTAGTCCGACCCTTACGACCCTCGTTACCTTTCGGATCTATAGCAGCCTCTTCTTATTGCTACTAGCAGAAGGTAGCAATTTTCGTGAAGGGGGGGGGAGGGGGGGGGGAGGGGAAGGAGGGTTTCAGTTCTTTTCAGGGCGCTAAAATGTGTAATGAATGGAGGGACGATCCAGCAATACACAAACATGATACAAAATACACATCATATATTGTACTCAGAAAATTTTGTTCAAACAGTTTCTTTTATTCCTTATTTGTGCATCCTAATAAAAAGCCACATTACGTTTGAGGCGGCTGTTCTGAAAGGGTCGTTACTTTTAGCGGTGGATTATTTCAGGGTTAACAAGCAATTGTGGAATTTTGTTTTTAATTTTGGGGGTTGTCACTTAAGTCGGAACTCAACGGTATCTGTACTGAATTGACCTGGCTGCGCGTCCCCCGCCACGCCCCGCACGGACGAACACGCTCCGTTAACCTCCACACAGCTAGCAACCCTCTTTTCTAGTTTCTCAACCTTACTCCAGATGTTCCCCAGTGTTCTCAGGCTGCCCTTAATTTAATTCCAGTGATCTTCACAAAGCATCTATTGATATACCTATCAGTGTTCTCACATGCCCTGCCTCTCTTTGACCTGACTGTTTTGTTGTTATTAGGTGTAAGTGGCGCACAGGATCATCACATGTGAAATGCGTTGTATGTCCTGCCAAGAACTCAGCTTCAAGAACGCTTTCAGAATGTTACGATATTTCGCACCCACTTATTTCGCATTTATTAAGTTTTTGAATTTTTACCAGTTCACACCATTATAACGGGTAGAAGTCGTAGTACAGTTTAAGGTAAAAGAAAAAAATGTTTTTCCATTGTGCTTATTAATAACGCTCGAGGGGATTAGCCAATAGAGAAGTAACCCGAATTGTTTCACTGTGTTCGAGAATATTCAGACAACGAAAGACAAAGGTCTAATGATGGTATTATACCAAAATATAACTGTTTCCAACCAAGTTTCTTCATTCGTTGTCTGAATTTTCTCGGAGACAATGAACCTATTTGGGTTATCCTTTATTCTCTATGTACTGAAATTCTCATCAGGTACTAGGTTTTGGATTATCCAATCCTTAATAGTATGTCCATGTTTCTAATTTGAAACTACAAACTTAGTGATACTAAGTTTAGATAAGGCATCATTTTTCAAGTTTATAGTTCCATAATCTTTTGCGGTTTAAAAGAAAATAAAGATTTGTTTTCTGTTTGTTCTTATACAGAAGATATATTTTATTCGGCTGGATTTTAACCTTAAGAGACATGGAAAATTAAGCAAGATTTATGTTTTTGTAGGCTTGGTTTAACAGATGTTGAAGGATAAATAAAATTAAAACGAACAGATCAAAGTTTTTAAACATTTGTCGAGCTGTTTAAAAAATTTGATCAGAAAGAAGGTCGATTGGTAACATCGAATGACCTAACCTTTGTATTGTCGACTTAACAGCGAACGATGTTTTTCTGTTGGATTGTCGGGAGATTCATAAAGCTTAGGTCACAAAGATTGATGTAAGTTTTGTTAAATTTAGTTCAAGCGCAATTTGCTTTAAATGCTTGGGTTTTTAGCAGTGTTTTCAGTTCAGGGGTAATTTCTTGCTTTTGTGCTATAGTATGAAAAATAAAATGCAGTCTTTGCTGTAATTGGTTGTATTGTTTATTTTGTTCGAGACTTTTTGAAAGGCCCTTTAAATACTTAATAACATTTTCCCCTCCCTTTCCTATACTTTTACTTGCAAAATCCTACATACCCTTTCTTATATTTCCAGCCTGAAAAAGGTACCCCTTTCGGGCGGGGCCCACTATAGGGAGTCCACTATAGGGAGTACCCTAGGGGGGTTGAGAGGCATCTTGGATATAGACGGGCAATATAGAAAGCGAGTCAGTTTGCACAATGCAGTCCAGGGAACAAAAGTAAAAAAGTCTGTGTCCGAGCCATGAGGCTCATACAGCCGGAGCTTATCCCGGTTTCCGTAGCATTAAGCGACTAGAGAGCTATCCCCTGGCGGGATGCTAGTCCATCGCAGGGTTACCCCCCAGCAGTAAATTCGCCGGTACCCATTTGTACACCTGGGTGGAGAGAGGCACTGTGAGAGTAAAGTGTCTTGCCCAAGAACACAACGCAGTGCCCCGGCCAGGCCTCGAACCCGGGCCGTTGGACTCGGAGGCGAGCGCGCTAACCATTAGGCCACCGCGCCTCCCAGTCGAGGGAACAAGTGCCACTTAATGGCGACATCACTTCTCCAAGAAGTAACTGAGCCCGAAGTTTTCGTCTCAGAAGTTGATAGGCAACATGATGTTTTTGTAGGCGCGATTGCCGTCGGGGAACTCGTGAGCGCTCGCGCTAATTGATTGGATAAAATAATTTAGAAATTCTTCGAATGCTTCAACGAGGATTTGCCAAATTTGGCATTGTATTCTCCCCGACTGGAACGAAGACCAATAATAATTTACCGACACTAGACGGGCCTTTATGATCACAAGTTGATTCGTGGCATTTTCTACTAGCCTCGAACACTTCGCCCGGGTGGAATGCGCTAAAGCAAATTAGTTGTGCATCTTAAGCAAAACACAATCCTGAATGAAGAATAACTAGTTTCCAGAAACTAGCTCCTCTTAAAGCCAACAGCACAACGTTTTACTGTAGGATTAACATGGACAAGGTAAAAAAGCTAAAACTTAGTCAATGCCAGTTTAATGTTTGTCACGTGAATCTAAAACCGATCGATTACAATGACGTTACAAGATAAATTTGAATTACGGTGTGTACCAATTGTACAACTTCGTATAACATTAAAAGTTTTGAGTTTGTGTTAAGAACTGACCGTATCTTTCGCAACGCCATTGCGTCCGACAGCCGGGTGAAATTTCACTGTATAACAGTACTTTCAAACAAATTATCTACACTTTAGTCTTGTTCTTAGTGTTTAATGAACTATCCTTTACTACCTATAGCTCTTATATATTGACGCATTTCCTTGCGGAGTAGGCCTACTCTGGGACCCAAAATCGCCCAAATCTCCCAAAATCGCCCAAAGTCTCCCAAAATCGCCTAAAGTCGCTCAAAATCGCCTAAAGTCGCCCAAAGTCGCTCTAAGTCGCTTTAAATAGTATAGATATTTTCTGTAACAATGCTTTATGGTGTACCATGATGATTCCCATGTACATGTATACCACAACTGTACTTAGGTCGGTCACCTAAAATTGCCTAAAAGGTCACCTAAAATTGCCTAAAGTCGCTCAAAATCGCCCAAAGTCGCCTAAAGTCGCCCAAAATCGCTCGTAATTTTGGACAAAATAAGCAAAATCGCCTAAAGTCGCCTTAAGTCGCCCAAAGTTACGGCGACTTTGGGTCCCAGAGTAGGCCTCGGAGTCTACTGACAACCTCGAATAAAAGTGATAATGCGCAGAAACTACTTGTGTCTTGGTGATTGCGGTCGAAGTAAATTGTGCGCAAACAATCAATGTAATCCCCAATAAAGAATTTATATTCTAGAACCTTTTTGAACATAGTTTCTATTTTTTGTTTTTGTATCATATAGACCATAATAAGTAATGGAAGCATTTTGTTCGGTATTACGATGTTACGCAACATTAGGTTTATTCGAGAACCGGATTTGAGAACACATTTAAAAGAATACCTAAAATTTTATGTGGAATATAATCTACATATATTGGTCTAAAAAGGGTGTCACAGATCTTTTTTTATTGCTCGATTATTTTCCATGAATTTTTAAACTTAAAAATGCCATTTTCAGTGCTTATTCAAGTTTTAAAATTCATTAAAAAGTAATGGAGCAACAAAAGGAAAATCCGAGACATCCATTTCTAATTCAATATATGTGGATTAAATTGCACATAATAGTTTTGGTGTTCATGTAAATGTGTCCTCAAATAAACCTAATGAAAACCGCTCTGAGAACGTTGCTGAAGTACTAAGGGAAACCATTTCGAGAATTGAAAGTGCGCAAGTATGAAGTGAATTATACGCGAGTACGATTTATCTGGATTTATGTGACAAGTTTTATTTGCTAGTGTGCACAACAAAATATGGAAAATGTTTCCACAGCCGACATCTCCGGCTTGTTAAAAACCTTGAGTGGTTGTTTAGGATTAAAAAAAGCTTGACGAGGATCGACTACGTCTTCGTGATGTTTTGGGATATTCTGCTGTATATATGACATTGTGGCTTCAAACAAAAAACTGTCAAGGGAAGGTTTTATTCAGTTCACACGAGCAAACAAACTTGTAAAAGAAAACTTGGTAATGGAAACTAGCTGTTCTTTCAAACTTTTCAAGTACATCAATTTCTTTCACGTATAATTCTTGCCTAGTTCCTGTACGGCTTTTTTCCCAGGCCTTCGCGGTATTACTGACGTCACTACTCGTTTTGGTGACGTATCTGGGACGAACGGTCACGTGACCCGAAACGAGTTGACCGCGACGAAAATAGAGGCCTAGGAACAAGGCAAGTATAATTCCAGGCTACGAATGGTGTAGTGAATGATGTCGAGTGAACGTTTTAAGAGTTGCTCGCCATTTCAAAATCCCAACGTTTTGCTGTGCACGCTTCATGATCGTTCAACGACCGCTGATCAAGCGTCACGCTGCGCCTGTGTGGGACTGAATGTTACTTTAAACGTCCTCAATGTTTTGTTTGTTGCACGGTCAAACGTCCGTCTCCCGTTCAAGCATTTCTAGTATACACTGTGTGCCACACACGTCACCAAGTCTGCTAATGGCTAAGCAAGATAGCGAACGCCTTAGCGCAAAGTTACTTGTGTCGTAAAGAAAAGAGTTCCCTTGTCTCCCCGCAGAGCAATGCAATGTGTCCGTTAAGTCTGGTGTAGAGTCTTCTTGCTCGCAGGGTTCTTCGCAGACTTCTACCGCTTTTGAGTCCGTCATAAAGAATGGAATTAAAGACAGGGTACATGTTCCGACTGCTATGGCTCCTCCTGCTACAAAGAACGCGTTCTGATACGAACCAGATACCTGGAAAATAAAACCTGAAAGATAGACAGAGATAAAATTAAATCGCAACTCCCTCACTTTATATAACTGAAAATACTGGAACCAGTTTTGCAATCGGTATAGGACATTTAAAAAACGAAACGGTTTTTAAGCCGATCTGTTTTTTAAAACTTAAATTTTCGGTGACTACTGTTCACCTTGATCAGAGTTAGATAAAACTCCGTTGGTGCTTGTTACCAATCCGTGCGTTCTTAATCTAAATTAGTGGACAGCAACGCTGTAAACGAACGCAAAGCGTTCCCTTGCGCTTATGTACGAGGGTAGCAAAGGGGCTTCGTGATTCCGTTTCACCCCCCAAACTTTAACCAAATTCACGTATCACGTCAACTTGAAACTGCAGAATTCACGAGTCACGTGTCTTTTCTAGTTATTTTCACACATCACGGTGACTGAGTAAGTCCCCTGCTGATTTTAATACTAAGGTTACAATGAAAAGTGCTGACAGGAAAACTCTTAAAGCGCACATACCTGCCAGCGGTGGCCCAAATATCATCGGAAAAGCGATGACTCCATATAAGCCTCCTAAAGCTTGAGGCAGCTTTCCAGGTCCAACAATGTCACTTGTGGTTATAGCAATCAGTAAAACAAAACATCCGTCGAATGCTCCAAAACCAACGGCGTATAGTATAAGCCCAGTGTAATCCCGTGCAAGTGGACATAAAGTACATGTTACTGACATCATGAGGAAACAAAACTAAAACACAAGAAAAAAATGAAGGCGATGAATCAATTGCCACTATTGTACTTACAGATGGACAAGCAGTGTTTTAAATGTGATTGATGCCACAACAAGATGAATCTGAAGATAAATGGTAACATTTTCTACAGGTTTTTCAAATGCACTTTATAGATTTCATTTTGACTGTGGGCCACTTTTCGTTTCTCTCATGGATCGTAAAAAAAACTCGCGCGAAAGCTGAAAGCCGGGCGCATTTTGAACCCAAACGCTCGTGGCATCGTCGTCAAAAAATTTGGAACTGCACCACAGTTAAAGCAGGTTTTGTTTGTTTGTTTGTTAAAAGTAGTCATCTTTGTTTTAGTTTTGCGTATGTTAAACTCTGTTGGTGCTTTTAGTCAGTTGCACGTTTTCGCTGCGACTTCTGATTGGGTAATTGGATTATAACCTTTGTTATTATTGGCTAATGTGATCACTTTGTTTTTGGTGTTATGGAAGTGGCAAGTAAGCGCTCGAAAATAAAACTTTTAATTATTGCTTTTTCAGCGACTATCTGTAATTTAATGTCATGAAGTCACATACCTGTAAAACGTAGAAGCGATTCATCCTGGGATGATTGAGGACAAGACCAAAGAGAACTCGAGACACAGTCGATGCAATGGAAAGATAGCCGATTAGGAGAGAGGACTGGTATCCAGGCACCCCAAGATTCCTGGCGTGGTTAGGCTAACGAGGAGAAATCAAAGTTCACTTATGCTTAAGTCAATGAGTTTAATCATTAACCTTTCCATGTGCCTTCCCTTCGTCAAAATCATCCGCTGACGTAACAATTAGATGAATTAACTACCACATTTTCTATATTTAATCCTCTCCCACCATTAAGCTTCCTTTTAATTACCCCCCCCCCCCCCCCCATCAGAGGTAAAAGTTTAAATAAGTTACCTCCTTCCATTAAATACCTTTACTTACCAAGTGAATGAATGGTACAAAATAGCCAACAAACAACAGCGACATAGAAACCACCCAAACCACAAATGGTTTCATCTTCCATACGGACAAGTCAAAGAACTTAGATTCTGTAGTTGGTTCTTCTTTAACACGTTTGTACTTCTCAGGGAGGGGACGGTAGAACAGTGCGCTAAGAAACACGAGAAACGCGCAACCACAGAGAATTCTGAGCATCATGTTCCAGCCAAGATTCGACAAGATGACGTGATAAAAAGGCCCCATTGCTAAAGTGCCGATGCCACTTCCAGCTGTGACTATACCGTTAGCTAAAGGAAGATGCTTTTTGAAGTATTGACCTGTAAAAGCAGTTGGAAAATACAATGAGCAACAGGGTAAACCTGAATCAAATATTTTAACTGTCTAAGTTAGCTCGTTTGAAGAAGCTACAAGGTTAGCTCCGTTGGCATATCAGGAAAAATACAAATACAAAACCGAGTCAGTGCCTAATCTCCTCTTTACATTTGAAAAAATGCCAACTTCTGATTTCAGCCACTCAATATTTAAACACAGACAGAGTTTAGTCAATTGCAATAGATAGAATAACAGAATTTATCGTTCATAGCAAGAGAAGATTTTTACCCTCTCTTTTACGTTGGTATTTTGCAGCTAAGCGTTTTTCTAATGTTTACGTATCAGTAAAATGCAAGAGCGTCCATTCCCCCCACTCCCCAAACCCCTGGGCATTTTGTCAAATGTTGTCCAATTTCCCACTATGTTGTCAGTTTACACAGTCAAATGTCAAAGTTTTGCGTCAAATTCCCCACTATACGGATCGAACCTTAAGTCAATTCCCCGTAATATGCCAGGGAGGGGGGGGGGGATGGGCTTTCTTGAATTTGTCTAACGCATAACTTACTTAATACAAGCATAGTTGGAGCATAATTTAGACTCGATCCAAGGCCCCAAAGGACACTGTATGTTAAGTAAATGACGTAGAGACTGTTGGTAAATGACGTCAGCAAGAGGCCAAGCATTGCAACAAGACCACCAACCGCTGACACTACACGACAGCCGTATCTTTGACATAAACCGCTGGTGATTGGTCCGCACAGAAAATTCATACCAAATGCGATGGAGCCAACCCATGCTGAAACGAAACGAGTCAATTGTTAGTAGAGTCTTCCTGTTCAAAATTTTAGTTTATTAAATCGATTTTGAAACGTAGATTTTCAAGATCGACAAAACTGTTCGTTGGCATAAAAACTTCAGAAAACTATCAAATCATAGAGCAGGAAGAAATAAATTATTTGTCCAAATTGTAGCTCTGTTGTGTTTTTCACCACTGAGTTATTACGATGCAGTCGCCATGTTTGTGTACCTCTTTGGAGCACAAATATGGCGGCCATAGAATTGTGCAATCCGTAAAGTAGATTCTAGCATTAGTATTGTTCGCTTTCACTTAAAATCGTTTTAGATATCACTTCTAAATATTATCACAACTGAAAAAAGAAATAAAATTGGTAGAATATGTGAAATGAATAGCTTTGTTAGACTCAGAGCAGTTTAAATTTAGAATTTTGATGAAGTTAGATGAAAACCACCAATAAAACGGTGTCTGACATTTGCAGAATGCAGAATGCAGACTGCAGGATGCAGAATGCAGAATGCAGACTAAGAGAATATACTGTGTTACCTTTACCATTATTGAAAGCTAGCCGTAAACACGCTTACCCAAGTGCTATGATTTAGGCTAACCGGAGTAAATAGTAGGCTAACCGGAGTGTATAGTAGGCTAACCCGAGTGAAAAGTTTACTCCGGTTAGCCTACTATCCCGGACCTACTTTTCACTCCGGTTAGCCTACTAAACACTCTGGTAGGCCTGTTTACGTTAGCTTTCAATAATGGTAAAGGTAACACAATATAATTTATTCTCTTAGTCTGCATTCTGCATTCTACGTTCTGCATTCTGCATTCTGCAAATGTCAGACACCGCCAATAAAAGCACTTTTGGAACTACTTGTTTTTCTGGCTTGTCACTTTTGTCCTATAGTTGATACTCTCTTGAGTTTTCGGTGAATGTAGTAAGGAAATTACAATACTGTTTCCACTCTGCCTAAAAACAAGAAGGCTTTTGAGATCGCAAAGCACACTTAACCTTTTATGCTTAAAAGCAGTCCTTAAACTATTAAAACAACCCTGAAACGTGCGCGTTTGAAGACACTAGAATTATTTACAGACCAAGCACACACAAAATATATATTCCTGTATCTAGTGCATTTTCTTTTACTTAATATTAAAACTGCAAAATGACCTTGAACTGCATGACTAGACATTTAATAAATTAAAAAAAACTCGCACACATTAGATGAAACCGTAGACGGAATTTGTCAATATTTAAAAGTAAACTGATTTAAAATGCCGGAAGCATAGGAATTAGATATGTAGTTAAACTCTCTATTAAGGGACGGACCATTAGAAATAACCGGAGGGGGGGTGACTTTTACCAAAAAAAAATTCCTGCAAGGGAAACTTGTTGAAAAAAAAATTCCTGCAAGCGGTTGTGCCTGAAAAAAAAATTCGTGCAACGAAATAACTTTTACGTGTTGTATGATGGCATCTATAAACGTCCATCAGAATGGCTTAAATAGCGTTTCTGAGGTTCTGAAAATTAAAATTTTCCCGGGGGAGCATGCCCCCGGACCCCTCTAATTTGTCATGTACCGAGAGAGCAGCATCAGCTCAATCCTATCAACTATTTTGTTGCAAACACACCTGACCCACCCTAACAATCGTGTCCCATCAGTAAACAGTTCATTAAAAGCACAATTAGTATTATTATTATCACTTTAAACTGCAATTTTGTCTGATATCCTAAAGTTTAGCTTGATAAGTTTTAGCTGTCATCTTTTTTGTTAAGGGTCTAGGGAAAAATTTTTTATTTCCTTCTTATCAGGGTCTCAAAGGGGGGGGGGGGGGTTCCTGGAGCCCCGGAGCCCTGAAATTTCTGCTTTGGAGCCCGGAGCCCGATCATTTTACTGAGTGGAGCCCTGATCTTTTTTTGGCTGTGGAGCAACCTCGTCCCCGGTCGCTATTTTGAAAACACGTCACCGAGAAGGCCCTGGGGACGAGGTTGGCTGTGGAGCACGGAGCCCAAAGAAATTTTTCGCGGAGCCCAAAGCCCAGCGTTTTGAAATTTGATCATTTGCGATCCCAAATTGCATTTTTTCTTGTTTTATGACCGCATTTTGTTAAACTTTGTTATTATTGACCTTAGTGATATTCAAGTTAAATATTCAATCCACTTTTAAATACCGGTAGTTGGAGACATGATAACTATCTTCTTGGGTTCAAAAAACTGGTCAGAATTACGGACGTTTTATTTGCGGACTTGATTTAGCGTTGCAAAATAATTTTTATATCTAAAGATTGTAGACCATAGTGGAGCCCGGAGCACAAATGCAGATGATATGGAGCCCTGGAGCCCTGAAATTTTTGTCTTGGAGCCCTTGAGCCCTGCATTTTTTAGCCCAGAGCCCTGGAGCCCTAAACCCCTTTGAGACCCTGTCTTATATTTAACCCTTAACATGCTAAGCGAGGATTATTCCAGGATTTGGAGGAAAGGCCATTCTGCCACTTATGACGTCACCAATTTACACGTCTGCAGATGTTTTGATTTGCATCTTATAGAGCTAGGATAGATCTTTCCACAGGACTATCCATCTTCAATATTGACTGCATTTCGACAGAGCTAATCGAAAAAAACACGATCAGTTTTTGATGTAAAATTGGTGCTAAAACAGGCCAAAATACCCGTACTTGATCATCATCTCCTTTCCAGGGTTTTCCATTGACTCAGATCAAAACTTTTCAGGCCAGTAGAAGGGGTGCACAGAGTAAAAGATAGAGAGAATAAGACAGCAGAGAAAAACGAAAAGGAAAGGAGCAAGGAAAAAAATCGGAAAGGTTTTACATGGAAATTTCATCAAAATCTTCCTGCATTGTCAGAAAGTGCATTTTTAGCGAATTTAGAGAACTTTTGGACCGTGGAGCCAAGAAAATCGATTAACGGTTAAAAAAAAACCGCGTTTTTAGGAATAATTTCAGCATATTAAGGGTTAACAGGCACTATTTATCATATCCCTTCAGCCCCCTACGCCATAAAAAGTGAATGGTCCGGTCCCTGAATGTCGCTAAATTCAGAGAACGAATCTGAAAAATGAAACAATAATGCTATTTAATAATGATAATTGTTGCGCAAATCATAGATGTGTTACAAAAACGACCTGTATCTTTGGGCGAAAAAAAATTCGTGCAAAGCTTGTGCCCCAGAAAAAAAATTCCTGCAGCGAAGTAGGCCTTCAAAAAAAATTCCTGCACCGAAAATTTTTTACCCCCCTTCGGTTATTTCTAATGGTCCGTCCCTAAAAAGGACCCGGATTTAGAAGCTGTTTTCGTCCATCAGAAAAAATTCATCTGATCATCAAGATGGATTTATATAAAGACGATCCTTTCGCTATCTCTGACTGGTTGTGAAAATAGAGAAGTACAAACGTGAGCAACAACCTTGCATGGTTACATGCATTTGCAAAAAAAAAATTAAGTTGTGAAGAAACGAAACAGTGGTCAAATCACGTGACAATTACACTGACCGGGAATCAACAACTGCGGGCTCAATCGTCCTTTGTCTTCAATTACAAAAATATTGCGAAATTTTGAGTACCCTTTGTATACGAACTATGCAAATATACTAAGCAAGTGGCTTTATTCTTTTGGATAATCCAATTCACGGAGAACTAATGCATAAACAAGAGACAAGCTCTTTTCCGCCCACTTCAGTCCTGGGTCAGAACGGGACATGTATGAAAACATATTCAAAACGAGAAAGGGGCTTTGTGATGTCCAGATGACAAGAAAAATCTCTCTTGCGTTTTAAATTCCAGCATAACTTGACGGAGTTGGCGTGATGTCCGTGATCGAAATCGTGACGCTTTGAAGTGTTTGTTTTCATATCTTTTTGTTATAAAAGAAAGTAATGTTTTTGTTTGCGTACAGTCCTAATACATAGTTACAAAGTACAGACGTGTTTTTGACGCGATGACTGACGCGAATCAAAGATCTTTAATTCATAAACTTTTAGTGATCACGTTTTCTGTCTTGAAAACTAAAAGACTGAATTTTTAAAATTTTGCAATATATCAATTTAACACTCAATGCCTAAATTAGAGATTGCCAACATTACTAAACAAAATTGACAAAAAAGCGACATTTCTTAGAATCTTCAAGAAACAGTTCAGTTTCGTGAATTTTTATTATTAAACAATATATTATTGACAAGTTTGGTTTCCGAAGCAAAGTCTTAGAAAGGCCCTCATTCAGTGAAATTAGAAAATAAAACAAAGAGCAACAAAAACATTTTCAATTGCGAGCTATAATCGTTTGTCTGGCCGGATGCCCTGTTTGTCCGAACAAGATAAGCCGAGACCTTAAAAACAGCAACATCATGTTAAATGCAAAGTGCAAGCATATTGATATCTTGCCTGTCAAACAGAGATTAAGTTTGGTGTAAAGGAAATTGTTTAAAAGTGCAGGCAAATTCGCTTTCGGAGATGAATATCCCGACAAGATTTTAACTGATACTTGAGGTCAAAGAATTGTTTAAATCTTAAAGTATTGCATCTTGTCACCATTAAACTGATAACACAGACAAATGGCTAATTCGAGAAATACTACACTAACAAGTGCAATTCACAGAATTCAAGGTCTTTAGGGGTTGGTTTTTTACAATATGGTAGAAGAAATAAAAAGGAAAACCTCTAAAACCAGGGTAGTCTAACTGACTATTTGCCTCGTAATGATTTCTGATATCGTACGCCAGTTTTCCTTGCCTTGATAAAAGGAATCAACAAAGACCCCAACAACTGACCTTTTATCGTACATTAATGCATATGATCAAGTTTCATTTAACCTTTCTAACAGACTTACAAGTGGGACTCGCTCAATCACATTTGAACAAACGGGAAAGAAAAGCGAAGAACCTCCTCCAAATTAACAACAAGCTGCATATTTAATAGTTTGGAAGTTGTGCGTGACCTTAAAGCCAGAGAATTTCCGTTGAAATTACATAAAGTATTAAACGAATTAATCTGATAAACGCGCAAAATTAAAAGATGGCGAAATATTTACCTGTATCTGACGGTTCAGCATGTAGATCATTCATAAAGTAGGTGTACAAGATTCCAAAGTTGTTATGGATGCCTAGGATGATAAATTGAATGATTGCAGCTGCCAGGCAAATTATCCACCCGTACCCACCATCAGGGCATTCTTGTTCTAGCCCTTCCACGCAGACCTCCACTTTCGTGACGTTCTCCGGTTTTTCTTCGCACCTCACGATCTTGTTCTTTAGTTTACCCAGCATTTTTCAAGGTCCCCGTAACAGCTGAAGCACTTGAATGTGAGTTTAGCGGCGCGATGCAGGCGGTCGGTTGATATTTCACAACAAAACTCGGCGCTAGAAGTGAAAGCGAAATGAGAGATATGTGCTCAGGAAGCGGCTAAGCGGTTAAAAGAAAGGATTGACTTCATGGATAAAATTTGGATTGGATTGGGTTGCAGGAATTTTGACACCATTGGTGATTGTTTTCACGAGTGAGTTATTTATATACACAGGGTAAACCACCGCCATTTTTGACAGGAAGGGGGCGTTCAGTAGGCGGGGCTAAATAACGTGATCTAACTGGCTCGGAAAAATCACGCTATTTTTCTTTTGTTGGATGGAAAATTCAAGTGCTGGCGATCATCCAACTAAATTTGCCTGGGAAATAAACTTCAAGGTGCTTTTTCATGGGGATTTTGCAGATTTTTGATCTAAACTGTTTTTAAATTGGTCGTATCCAACTAAACCCATAAAAAAGATTATCTTTGAACATCCAAAGGAAGATAGAACCTTAAATTTGCGGATGGAATTCGCGACCTTCAAACCTATACCTATAAATATCGATTTTTTTGATGACGCACGGAAACAACTTGAAAACGTTAGCCTAACTTTTTCAAGAAGCACTCCAAAGCTAGCTAGGTTTACCGCGACACAAATAAATTGACAGTTCAAAAATCTGTTAAATTCCGTGCAACAGTCCTTTTAATATCCTTTACTTGATTTGTTGATTCCTGCAGATTCCTGGTGACTCATCGGATCAGACGGCAGGGAGACGGTTTGGGAGAATGTACAATGGCCTTGAATAGACTGTCTATGACTAATAAATAAATTGAACAGCGGCTAGCGCGCTATCGGCACGTCATGAAGATAGAGAGCATGGAGTGCCAAAGGGTAAATTATTACAAGAAGCTTAAAAAACATGACTTGCTTTTATAACCAAGTTTTTTTGAGCGCAAACATATATTTAGGGCTGATTCAACAAAACTAAAATCAGTAATATTTTTTAGGTAATCAATCACATAGTGTCCCCAAACCAATAAAAGAGCCGAACAACTGAAGCAAAAACATCTCAAGTAGTTTTGTGGTCTTTAGTTTTTCCGTACATTTCAAGTGAAAAAATGTAAATCGAAAACGACAGTGGTGTCTCTAATGAACCTAAAATACGTCTAGGGCGAGTGATACGCTTGAGACGTATTCTAAGGTGAAAACACTACAAGTCGCATTTGTTTTTCTGTCAATTTATTAAGAAAGAAATCGAAAATGAGACTGGCATTATTTTCGATAATTTTGTCAAAAATCTAGAAAATGAGCTAAAGGAATGAAGAGAAACATTCGAAAAGTTTTAAAAACTTAAAATGACGTTTTGTGGTTAAAAAAATTAGTGAGTCTGCTCTTCGGTCGACCATTTAGTACACATATCACACATTTTGGTCTGGAGTGTCGCTGTATATTTTTACGAGCCTTTAGCTTTTTGGCGAGCCCGAAGGGCGAGGCAAAATACAAAGACGAGTAAAAATGGACACCGATACTACACACTAAAATGTCTAAAAGGAGATTTATTATCCAAAATTTTCTTTTCACACATGCTGACTTTCCACCATTTTTTTAATCTTTCGCGCGGTCAGAAGGAATAAGAAGGAGGACTACACGGAACCTGTTAAGCCGCCGGTCCTGCTGAGTATAAATTTCGTTAGAGATTTCTACTAGTTTCGCGCGTTCAGTTTTGTACTCCACGATGCGGAGTTAGCTAATAATAACTCATACAAATGGACAAAGAAACTGAAAACCCCTAACCCAGAGTGTTCTCGTGTTGGGGATAGCCTACTGGTTTTGATTTTTCTCCATTCGTTTGTTCCCACCTTAACTTTCGCCCAATTTCATAAAAAAAAATTACCGATAACGCCCCCTTCAGTATCCTTCCGAGAAGATCTTTCTGCAGAGAAACTCCAGAAAAGCAAAAACTTGGACCAGTGACAATTTCAAGGTTGAATGGGTTTCAGGCCTTTCAACTACCGGCCGAAGATGATTGATCAGTCAAAAAAATTTCGTATGAACTGATCAAACAGAAAACTCAGTCCGGCTGTAAAGCAAGTTCCACCGTGCGGGAGGAAAAACCCCTAGTATCCAGGGTATAGGATAGAAGCGCAAACAACTTGGAAATCAAGTGTATCAGTGCTTACGTTCGTTTGATAAGACAATTAAAGAAATCAGTGCTGAGATTCATTCTGCCACTTACTTGAGCACGTCAGCTGTCCAAGAAATGCTTCAGTGTTATCAACGGGAACCGAGAAACGAATCGAAGTGTTGACTTCAGACAGACATCTGGTCTTGCAAGAGCGATGGTTTCAGAACGTAAAGAACGAATTGAAACTGAAGACCACTGAATTTCCGCAACACCGTCAGTACAAGAATTCGTTTTTTCTCGGTGTTTACCCCAAAATCCGCAATGCATGATGCAATTTAATTGGTCTTTATCTTTCGGGAGATTTGTCGCATGTTTCGCGAATTTGCAACACAATGACCGACACGCACCTTTTCTTCAAAAACAAATGAGACTCACGTGAAAACAGCTGCCTCGTCCCCAGGCGCCGATTGGCCGGACGTTGAGGCGGTAAGGTTGCGGTAAGGCGGGAAAACAGGGAGCGCGGGGATTGGTGGTTAGGGAGCGAGCCGCGGAGCGCCTGGCAGATCTTGCATTCAATATGGCGGACCAAAATGTCATCAACCCCGAAATGTGTATTAAAAACAGCAAAAGAACCGTCTATTTAGCATTTTTACAGCACAGAGCGCCTTGGAAACATCTTTTATGAAAAATATTCTTATTAAGACGACGGACTTCACCACCATTTTCGCACGCTTCATGTCCCAGCTCAGCTTGAGAAGAGCCAGGAGGAGCATACGAGGCACTCTGTGAAGTTAAAAAAGCTTTAAATCCTTTACGGCAAAGAGACGTTGAAATGTCTAATGACATTTTCCGAACTCCAAGAGAGACAGGTACTCATTTCCGTTTATCGAAGTTGTCTTGTAAATCCGAGTGTAAATGACAAGAAAATTAGTTATCCTTTCCATTATTGTTTTGTGTAGAATTTTTTTCGTAGAGCCCGAGAGTTGCCTTTTAGTTATTCCATGGAGGCTCATTTAAGCCAGAAGCGACAAAGATAATGCAACAACAGTATGAATCCATCGATACAAATAACAATTCATCTGTCTTTGGGATGTCATTTCTACTATCTCTGGTTTACTTCAATAAAATGTTAATTATCTGCTTATCAGTAATCAAGCACAACCTTTGATAGTTGTTTTATTAATTGAAAATAAAAATTACATTAAAAATGTTTGATATCATAACTGTAATTTTTGTCAATGCAATTTTTTTTATTGATTGCCAGTAGGTGACTTTTTTCCCATTAAACCACAATTTATTAAGGATAAATACACATTTTTTTTGTTAAGCATTGTGGCAGTGAGTCTGCCATTTATGCTGTGAATGCAACTGAGGCAACTAAATTGTTTGGAATGTACCCTATGCCATGCCATGCAGGCTTTTAATTTGGGGGCAGGTGCAGAGAGCATTTCTGATGAATGTGACACTGTTTTCATGAAGTTTTTAGAATGGTTCATGTGCGGTATATGATTTAAGATCATCTTGAAATCTTGCTTTGTAAAAATGGAAAGATAATTTTTCTCATAAATATTTATGTATTAATATGCAAGGCTAGCATCTTTGGACATCCAAGGCCCACCATCATTCTATTCTAAATAACTCTAGTAACAAACCCCTCTTAATTTTTTATCACTCTCCTGTAATTCTTTACAAATTTAAAATAGTACATGTATTTGTAAAATTCATTACTTTTTTAGCCACTGAAAAGAAATGTTTACTTTGTGCTTGCAAATTTGATGTCTAAAGGCCTTTGTTATGCTCCCACTGACTTGATATTAACTAATTACAAAAGGAGCTGGGGTGAACTGTACATGGAGGGTTGAAGAGGGTAGTAAATCACTTTAGAAAATCAATCAAGTTTATTTTCAGGAGAAGGTTAACTGTTATGTCTAGATCATAATCAGATGAAGGGCACCACCAACGAAATTGTCGTACAAACAGTAATCCTCAGATTATCTCATGCACAACTTATTTAAATTCACAGTAGGTTAAGGCCATGCAGGTAAAACCCTCCTGGCTAGATAACTTTTGCAAATTGAAGGGAAATGTCTGAATGGTTTTGCAAAATCAGTACTACTAAAAATATTTTTAAAAATGTAAAAAGGTATCTTTTTCTCTTACAACAGCTGTTGTCATGGGTATAAAGCAGCAGGGTAGGCAAAGCATACATTCAACATTTAAAGTGTTTTAATTGTTTTCCAAGACTGCTAGAGGCAGTGGGCTATTAGCAGACTGAGGAAAAAGTGGCAACTCCAGGTTTGCCGGTTTATTTATTTTAATCAAATTGAATATGGTTAGCCAGGAGTTGCCATGTTCACATGAAATGCATTTAAGAGTCAGTAACAAACCCTTTGATGTAAAATTGCCTGGCATCTCAATTTATTTTCCTACACTATCTCAGCCATAAACTCTTGGGCCGACAAAAATGATTTAAGTTTTGCTGTCTGTCATAGTCCAGTGTTTTGTTACCCTTAGGAATAAAGTTTTGCCACACATTCTCTAAAAACACCTACTAAAAAACACTCCCTGTGACACTACAACTAGAAAAAACTATATTTTTTTTGTTACAAGTTTGTCAAAGTCTTATCCTGCTTAAATCCTCCAAAAGAGTGACCAAAACCTTATTTCTCCTTACAGAATCAATGCATTATCAAGCAGTACAGTGACGAGAAACACACAAATTAACGTTCTATGTGGACTAAGTACTCAACATGATAAATTGATTATTAGCTGACAGAAGTTACCGAAGCGATCAAGACGGGTTTTTTGAGTCCAGTAACGTAAAAGACACGACTCGTACTCGGGATTTTGAAAAACTCGAAACAACTTTTACCAAGATTGATGTTCTCAACTTGAACTCACACAGTAAGCATTTGCCAACCTTTGGGTCGGGTTTTTACTGAGTTTAACACGGGGCGATTTGTTTGTCATGAAAAAACGCAGTCTTGTTCGCAAACTTTCTGAATTCGTCGTTTTACATTTACGGATTTTAACAGATTTTTGAACAGTCAAATTTTACGTTTTTGTCGCAGGAAACCTAAAAATAACGGTCCATTTTTGAGTTATTTTTTCAAAAATAGCTCTTTAGTCGTCGTGTCCTTGTAATCAGTCAGTGGGTCAGTGAAGTATGTGTGTTTGTCACACCAATCAGATTTCAGGTACTATCAGAAGCAATAAAATTGCAGTTTATAAAGGGGAAGCAATCTGACGTAGTCAGCAATTTCGTTCGAAGTTTTTAGATTAGAAGGAGGCGGAATCGGTGAGTTGTGATTTAACCCTGGATTAAAAACGTTTTTCGTAACGCCCGCCTGCTTACAACACACACGCCGTGAGCAAAAGGCCCAACACTAACTTGTTATTCGTCTTATTCGAGCGTACGTTTGGAGAGGTTAGCTTTCCATTTGCACAAAGCAGATTTGAAGAATAATGTGGTCATTACTTTTGCCATCCGCTTTGCGAAGTTCGTTGGGAAATTGGAAAGTTTGTTATGAAGTAGCCAAATAGGTTGCGAGTTTTTGAATCAAATTGTGAGCTTCGATACAAAGTTCCCAACTTCGGCCCGAAATTAATAAAACCTTCTATAATTATGTTATCAAAAAGGGCTTTGCTACGCTAAACTGTTGGAAACAAATGTCATAAAAATAAAAAACTTTTCTGTTCAGCGAGCCGTAAACATGTTGTCTCGAACAAATTAGTCTGTCGCGTCGCGTCGGCTTCGATTAAAATCAATAAATCATCCAGTTTCATCCGGTTTACAAACGCAGAAGACTTGAAATTGAAGACAGTGAAGATTATGCCTCACAGAAATCGTTAAATATGTGTTTTCATACAAAAAAGTTAAAATTTGACCAAATTTCTACCTGCATAAAATTTATTTATCGCCAAATCACTTGCGTGATCGCTGATGCGAAACGTTGTCTTGCACTTCAAGCCACTTCAACTTTCCTTGACAAGCTCTAAAATCTTCCAGTTCAGAAATCGCCATGACTTTCGAGCAACATGTCTTGTTTCTCCTCAACAACCAGAACTTCGAAAGTTCAGTCGGGCCGAATTTGGGAACTTATCGAAGTTCGCAATTTGATTCGCAAACTCGCAACGTAATTGGCAACTTCATAACAAAGTTTCCAATTTCCCAACAAACTTCGCAAAGCGGGCGGCCAAAGTAAACTGAAATCAACTGTAAAACATCTCGTTCAAACATTTAATGAACCGGTACAAGTATTAACTTTGCTGTTAAAAGCAACTACGATCGAGAGTAAAAACAGAATAAGAGCGTGCCATTCCGTGACAATTCGATAACTCAATTAGTTCTTGTTTGTTGAATAGAATTTAGGTTGCGAATGAACGAAAATCTTTGTCGAACAGTTCTGCAGGGAAAAAAATACTCCAGGTGTACTGCGCTTTAAAGAACTTTCCCGAAGAAAGTGGTTTTTGATTTGATGATTTTTTACTTCGTTTATTATAGTACTTTTCGTTCAATGTCTATATGGAATCGTGGCTTTTTCGAGAAAAACAAGGGTATCGTGTTACGTTCGTTTTTAAAAAACAGAGGTCTCATGTTGCAAAAGTGAGAAAAACAACAATATCATGTTTCAGTGTTTGGCAAAAAGCCAAAAGTATTCCGTAACAAACAAAAGTAACACGTTACGGTTGCAACAAAGCTAGCAACAAAATAACCGCTTAAACAGAATAAGAACGTGCCATTTTGTGACATTTTGATAATTGAATTAGTTTTTGTTTTTCAATTAAATGATGAAAATTTACATATTGAATAAAACAGTTCTGATGTATCAAAATGCACGTAAAAGTTATTTTGTTTGCAAGCAAATTTTGTGCAAAAAGTGACTTCGTGGGCCGCCATACACAAATAGCTCAACCCATGGCATAAACCATCCCAACAGGACAATCACCCAGTTTCACCCCAAGCCACCCTATAAATTGAAAAAATAACTCCTGCACGCTTAGCGTGCCTATGTTTATTAACAATTGCAATACTAGAGCACTAAAACTTTGAACAGGCGTCTTTGGTTGCGGATGGCTAGGATGGAAATAGATTGCAACTTGAAAATAATTAAGGCTAAGGTTTTCAAGTTGCTTCCGCGCGTCTTCAAAAAATCGATATTCATAGCCAAAGTTTGATTATTATCCGCAAATTAAGGTTCAAAGATAACGTTTTTCATGGGTTAAGTTGTCTATCTCTAATTTCAGAACAGTTTAGTCAAAGAATCTGCGAAATCTCCGTGACGTTACTCTTTTACTGTGCTTGTGCTCCGTATGTCGCAATTTGGAATGGTGCGCAAGTCGCTTTCCGGGTATTTCGTCATTTCGTCCATGTTGGCGTTTTTCAGGCATTCAAATAACGTATTTTTAAGGCTACTGCAACCGGGGTCACCCAGACAAAGTTAACCAATCACAAAGCAGAACGGAAACAATAAATTTCAGCATTTTTTCCTTCAGCCAATGAAATGTCGAGTACAGAACAATGAAATTTCAACTTCTTCGTTCGCCGGCCACGAAAACACATCGATGCTAAATTTTGACTGTATGGCGCTGGATTTTCAATTAACTTCGATTGCATCCCTTTTGAGCTTGAGTAGTTGTGACAGCACGAATTGGAAAGTAAATATCAGCGATGATAGTGAGAGAGAAGTTCGAAACTGTGTAAAAACAGGGAAAGCAACGGCCGTGCCATATGTCTCGACCAGACGTAAAAGTGCGCGGCGGAGTTCGCTCGGGACAATTTCAAACAATTTCCTCTACGGCATCAACCGGAGTTTTAGTAGTACCATTTGGAAAATAAATGCACGTAAGCCCAGTAAAGGAAGACATTCTAAACTGCACAACGTACCAGATATAGCGAGGATGACAACATTTTTTCACTTTACACAATAAAATGTCAGTCGAGCAGTAAAAAACATTAAAATTTCATTTTGTTCACTCGTGAAACTATTTACTTTATATGTTGAATAGAGCGTTAGCTAGCGTTGACGTTTCGATTTAAAAATTTGAGTAGTTCTACATGCTGTACAAATGAATGACATTTGTCATGCAAGTTTGCAAGAATCGATTTCAATCTCTGTGAAAACAGTGACGCGATGGCCGTTTGTTCAGTTGGACAAACTGTGTGGCGGAATTCGGAGAAAATAAAACTTTATCGCCGGCTGTTTCAGTGTTTTCTCGCAATTGTAACAATGCAGCAAACAGAACACATTCCAAACAGGAAAATCGGTGATGTTTTCATTACTAACTAGCAAGTGAAACTGTTCTATAAACTTCATCCATCTTTCGACGTGTTAAAGAGCAAGACGGATCGAAATCCGCCAATCACAGCCCTTCTGAACTTGTGGGTCATTTGCATGTAACCAACAACGGTGGTCGGGACTTTTCTAGGAAAAATCAAAGCTTCTCTGCCGTACAAGTGAGCGAGCAATTTTGAACCCATGTCGATAACAGTTTTTATAACTGAAATGGTCATCCTGTATAAATATGTTTTAATTATTATTATTATTAACTGTTTTAAAAGCAAAGTTGAGGTGCTCGAGAGAGCCGACCGGCGGCTAAGTTTGAAAATTTCAAATACGCCATGCACTCCTCATCATCCAAGACCAACAACCCGACTTGAAGGAATTTCGACGACGAGCTTGTGAAGGAATTTTTTCGAAAAGAAATAAATTCAGATAAAAATACATAAATAAAGTATGTTAGTGTTGAAAACATCACCGATTTTCCTGTTCGGAATTTGTCCTGGGTCTTGCATTGTTACAATTGCGAGAAAACACTGAAACAGCCGGCGATAAAGTTTTATTTCAGACGTGCCCAACGAAACCGCTCCACAAAATATCCGCTCTGCAAGGTAAACTTGAGCTGGCTGGCAAATTTAGGAATAAGATTGAGCGCTTGCTGGGACGGTTTTCCTTGGAGAAAATTTGCTGGGATTTTATAAAATATCGATTGTACCTTGGAAAAATGAACCAAAATCTTTCTGCTGGCTAAAACACAGACAAAAAAAGACGCGCGGATAAACGAGAATTTAATAACTGACTAACTTGCATTTGTAAACAATATGGAGTAATTGCTAACTTTATTTCTATTGTTTCTATCGGTTATTCTGCTGTCACTGAAGAGGCAAAACAGGCCTGTTTCCTTTTCTTTATGTAATACGAGCATGTGAACGATTTAGAGTCAGTTGAACAGCGCGCTCGGCCCAAAGCGAATGTGTGGCTATCTAGCCAGCGTTTTATGGAATAACTACGCATAGGATAACCAGCTTGACCGACATAGTTCTTGGTGAGTATCGAGTGGTCCCTTTTCTCTGTTGATTAAGCAGTCTTGAGCAGTTTAAGCGGCGTTTGATGAATAATATCGTGTTCAACTTTTCAGCTTTCCGGCGCGCGCGATGGGATGTTAGAAACACACAAGTTATTCAAGGTCATTCAGGTGGTGTATTACCGGGTATATTTTAAAGCAGCTGCCCCAAATTGTAAGTACAGTGTTAATGGTCTTTTGTGTAGCTCTTACCTGCATGAAAATATACCATTCGACGAGGTTTTCGTTAGCTGAAGGATAGCATTCATGAACATGTATTTTCATTGTTCGCTAATAAATCCGAATGAAACAAAATCGAAAGATGAAAAGAGACCATTCATTCGACCTCGAAAAGATATTAGCAGATCATTTTAATCCATAAGGCATTGACCTGACAAAAATACATCAACGAATAAAAGCCCGCATTTTATTTTGCAACTCTAACGGTAAACGGGCGGCACAGTTTAAATTTATGCGCGCCGCGCGCGCGTGCTGGATAACTCCTGGAACACTTTTCCTTGGTGCACGTAACTTTTGATAATGGTCTTTACATTTTTCGAAAGGGATGAAAATATATCGAAACTGAATTGAAATGGCGATATGTGGAAGAAATAATAATAATAATAATAATAATAAAACTACATTGCTTTTGCACTCCGTGACGCATTTTTCAGATTGTGTGACAACCCTGATGACGGTCGCGCGCAAAGCCGAAACAAGTATTCCTTTGATTCATTTGACCGAGAGGTAACAAATGTCAACCCTTTAAATTAAAAGGTAACATTCCGAGATAGGTTTCAGTCTTTTTTTCGAAGAGGTCGAATTGCCTAATTTTTTTTATGCTTGTCGTCATAATTGCAGAATACCGCTCATGTGAGCAGTGCTTACATTGGTTTCTGTGATTCATGCATACTCCGACGAGAGACACAATAATTGCAGTTTGTTCAATTTTTGCATTTTGAAGCATTTTCAGCCAAATGATTAGTTCATTTCCGTTTTCTGAAGATCCTCATGTCGGGACTGTTAAAATCAATTGGCCTAATTATTTTGCCTTATTATTTTATTATGGCCGCTTGTTTTAAGAGTGTTCTAAAACATCAGCAACAAAGATGAGAAGAACTTTCGGACGCGTTTCGATGCGATAATTATTTTGTGCTTGTCGCCATGGTTGCCGACTACCGCTCATGTGAGCAGTGCTTGCATTGGTGTTTGTGACTCATACTCCGATGAGAAACAAAATAATTATGGCCGTTAGTTTCAAGAGTTTTCTTAAACATCAACAACAAGATGAAAAGAACTTTCGGACTCGTATCGACGCGATAATTATTTTGTGCTTGTCGCCATGGTTGCCGACTACCGCTCGTGTGAGCAGTGCTTGCATTGGTGTTTGTGACTCATACTCCGATGAGAAACAAAATAATTATGGCCGTTAGTTTTAAGAGTTTTCTTAAACATCAACAACAAGATGAAAAGAACTTACGGACTCGTTTCGACGCGATAATTATTTTGTGCTTGTCGCCATGGTTGCCGACTACCGCTCATGTGAGCAGTGCTTGCATTGGTGTTTGTGACTCATACTCCGATGAGAAACAAAATAATTATGGCAGTTAGTTTTAAGAGTTTTCTTAAACATCAACAACAAGATGAAAAGAACTTTCGGACTCGGTTCGATGCGATAATTATTTTGTGCTTGTCGCCATGGTTGCCGACTACCGCTCATGTGAGCAGTGCTTGCATTGGTGTTTGTGACTCATACTCCGATGAGAAACAAAATAATTATGGCAGTTAGTTTTAAGAGTTTTCTAAACATCAACAACAAAAATGAGCATTATTCTCGGATTCGTTTCGCCATAATAAAAGTATCATACCTTCAAAAGTGAAGTAAAACAAACTATTCAATTATTGTGTCCTTGTCGCCATCGCCTCCGTTCATCCTACAGACTGTGCCTTGCTGGCATTTTCTAGCATCTAACTGTGCCGTTCATCAAAGACTGTGCTTCGCCAACTCGTACTTGAAACATCTAAACGTGCTATACATGCAAAAGATTCTGGAAGAAGAATAATCTCCGGCACTCTGCGATGTTGGCCTTTGAGTCATCTTCGTGTGCCGTTCACAGAATAGACTCTGCGTTACTGGCAGTGAAATCATCTTTATATCCCATCCATCAAATATAATTAATCGTTAAATTATGTCTTTTATATTGATCATATAATAGCATTTTCATCTGAAAAGATAATGATAATTTAGTTTAGAATTCTACCTGCTTAGCGGACATTTTGTTCTATAAAAAAATCGATTAAAGCGTTTGTGCTGAAATGATTCAAGTTGTATTCACGTTCACTGATTTATCGATGGGTTCATCAGTTTTAATCTTGAGGTGAGTGACAAATCCATTTTTAGTTATAAAGTAAACAAAAGTATTTTGTCTTAGACAGAAACAAGTAGAAAAACACTATTTTCATTAAGTAATTTTCCGGAATTGTCTGTTTAAGGACACAAACCATTTTTTTTTTCGGCGTAAAACTACTTGCTGGCAAAAGAGGACAGAAAATCAACATACCTTGCAGAAAAAGGTGAATAAACGTTCCTGGCTGGGAAACCAGGACAAAAACAAAAATTGCTGGCAAAAAAGGGTCAACAAATGTTCCTGGCTGGGAAAAAGTCAGAACATTTTGGATGCTGGCTGGCGAAAACGGCTATTAAAATAATTGCTAGCTGGCTCTGAAGAGCGGATATTTTTGTCCCACGGTAGTTAAAAATTAACTGAAAATGCCTTTGCGCATGCCCATTTATCATCT
>NC_135769.1:11992366-12154866 GCF_052425735.1 Oculina patagonica | reverse complement strand
TGCTGGGTGTTAGCCTTACCAAGAACAATATTAAGACGGATCAAGCAAGAAGTAACCAGTGTATGCGCGTGGGTCTCTAAGATCGTCAATAGTCTATGCTTTTGGAAAACTACGAAGAGAAAGCGCGGAAAGGACACAGCCGCTGAGGTACGGACCGTACGGTCGAGGGCAACCAACAGAATGAAAAGAAATCAGGCTCATTTGCTAGATTCTGAGCATGGAAATACCTACTATACTCACCATTCCCGAAGAAGGTCAAAGAGTTGGTTTTCTTGGATGAATGACGAAAGCGACAGCAGTATTTCGGATAGCGACAGAAGTTTCAAAACCTGCCCACATGGTTACATATTGCACCTTTCAAGAAACGGAAGATATTACGAACTTGCCTGTGAGGTTTGCACGGGAGGGCGGTCAGGAAGTTATTCATCGTCTGATAACGAGAGAAGGTCAGGGTCTGGCTCGGACTCGTATCACACGGCAGATGAGTGGCTTCTAGAAGATATCGCTGGTAACATTATCCCTGATTATAGAGACCGAGAAACAAAGATGTATGAAGCGCTTTTGAAAAGGGATTTTTGTACCGGCGCTGAGGGAAATAATTATTACTAGCTGAATTACCGTATTTCCTCGATTTTTTTTCCTGTTTTGAACCATTTTTATATAATCACCCTTAAAAAAAAAACCCCCTTTTAAACCGCGTATTTTAAAAAAATTCCCTTTTTAAATCAAAATTGAAAATTATCTCTGCCTTTCAATCATCTCCTCACCTACAGGCTTTTGAACGAAATATTCTAAACAAAAATTCCCCCTCTTGAACACAATATTTAAAGTAACCCCTCCCCCTTAAAAAATATCCCCCTTTGTGAACCAAACATATACATATTTTTCTATTAAGTCCGCCTAAGATAATCTTCCCTTTTTATCCATATACTTGAATAATCGCCCCTTTGAATGAAACATTTAAAAATGAAATCCCCCTCAACTAATTGCCCCCCTTTGGACCTTATATTTAAACTTATCCCCCTCATAAACAATCGCCCCCAACCTTTAAAACAAATATCATGATTTTTAATAAGCTCCTACGTACACACAAAAAACTAGATGCCCCCTTTTCCATGAAATATTTGAAGTAATCCCTCTATGAATAATTATCCCCCTCAGTTGCGTTTTTAATTATAATTTTCGAGGAAATACGGAACTCTGCTATCAAATCTGCTTTATTGCTTTCGTGTTTTTTGCATTTTTTGTAATTTATGCAATTCAGAGAACTATATTAGTTGACCTGAACTGAGAAATAAGCAGAAGCGATTTTTCACAGTATTTTAACAAGATGATGTAACTGTTTGCTGATACGTTGACAAGTCATGTACTTTACACAGTCACCGCTTGTATGGCCCTGTGTTTAAGCTTATTCATGATCAAGACTGACTCGTTGAATCAAAATTTCAAAGACATTTCAGTTTAAAATGGATATCCAAAGCTTATCCCTGCATTCATGAAGGATCCCCTAACATAATAAGCATAAAAGTGTGATAGCTTCGAATTGATTGATGCCTGGTGATTTATTTTTTGCAGCTTTGGTAATAAAATGATAACAAACTAATCAGTGTTTACATTAATTTCTTAAACAACAATTTGAATTTCTTTACACTTCCATCTTCCTTAGCATGCTTTGGTAGGTCATTCAGTGATCTTCCATGGCTTGATATTACTAACAGAAAGAGGATCGACTTTTCGTTGGCAATTAATTTTCGCAGATTTTGTCAGTAGCTGGCACTTGTGGTTCCGCGACCTTGCCATGTGTCTATGACTTTGTTCAAAGTAGTCTCTAATTTTTAACCATTCAGTTTAAAAGCAGTTTTATAGCATTTCACTAAATAGAAATATAACATCCGACGTCGACGGTCTCCTTTGCTCTTTTTCAAGAGCTGCAATGGGGGGGGGGGGTTTTTGTTTGTTTTTTTTGAAGAAAAAAAGAAATATATATTGAGAAAAAAAAAAAAAAAAATAATTTCTAAAAAAAAAAAAAAAAAAAAAATAAAAGGGGGGAAGGGGGGGGAAAGGGGGGGGGGGGGGTATTTTTTTTTTTTTTTTTTTTTTTTGTTGAAAAAAGGGGGGGGGGATTTTAAAAAAAAAAAATTATAAAAAAAAAAAAAAAAAAAAAAAAAAAAATTTTTACAACAAAAAACCGCTCTATCACCTTATTATTACTGCCTACTGTTGACTTAAGAGTTCCGAAGGAAACTACTTGCTGGCCGAGCATGGAAAAGTTTGTTTTTCATGACCTGGCGACATATTCTGTTTAACGTTGTTTAAAGGAGAAACATTTTACTAACAAGCCCCGAAAATTACCCTTGTGAATACAAAATTCTCTAGGTACCAAAATAATTAATTTACTTTGGAAATATGGCTCTTCATCCAAGCTCATGACCAATTGTTAGGGGAGGAGTTTTTGGTTTTACTCGCTGGAGCGTTTGCCAGGGACCCGTTAGCCTGCAGAACATGCGGATTATTTTTCGGGGCGATTTTGCGAGTCGCGCGAAGCGCGAGGGTATTTTTCCCTCGCGCTTCGCGCTCGTGGCGTCGCGCTTCGCGCGACTCGCAAAATCGCCCCGAAAAATAATCCGCCTGTTCTGCAGGCTAGGGACCCGTTTCAGACATGTTTCTCCTTAGCCTCCCACGAAGTCGTTCTTAGGGGCGAGGGGGGAGGAGTGTAACGCGATCGCCCCTAAGAACGACTGCGTGGGAGGCTAGTTTCTCCTGGGAGTGCGGAGATGATGTAAATTTGCCAGCAACTAGATGTGACATGTGATGTGCTGGTTCATTGTATGTCCCCGAACTCCGACTCCTCCAACGATTGTCCCCGAAATTCGCGCGCGGCCACTCGCAATCACGCGCGCAATATCAGTTTTATCTACTTCCTCGCAGCTGTTTTTTGGGATGTCATGCAACGCTCCCCAGAAACTTACAGGAATCGTTGCGTGATATCCCGAAAACGGCTGCAAAGGAGACTCGCGAGCTCTTCGCTTGCGAATCCTGAATTGAATAACGCTGAGACTGCGAGGAGAGTGGGAAAGTTTTAATCATCCGTCCCACTGTTGGCACTGTTTTTTTTTTCTTCCATCTGAGTACAGCCAGTCCATGTCACGCAATGAGCCCCTTTCCGAATTCCCGCCCGAAGTCGTAGACTGCTACTTTTTTTTTTTTTATTTTAATATAAGATAAAAAAAAAAAAAAAAAAAAATTTCTTCAAAAAACAAAAAAAAAAAAAAAAAAAAAAAAAAAAAAAAAAAAAAAAAAAAAAAAAAAAAAAAAAAAAAAAAAAAAAAAAAAAAAAAAAAAAAAAAAAAAAACAAAAAAAAAAAAATAAAAAAAAAAAAAAAAAATTATGTAGCCTGGGTACAGCTGAATATTCTTTCACTAACAATCGTATTTTTCTTAAGGAAATTGGGTGGCTGTACTCAGACTACTCAGGCTGACTCTGTATAAACGGAAAGGATGCTTTTTTTTGGGGGACGAGATGAGGTGCGGCCCCAAACCCGAGCATATCCATTCACTCGATCTCACGGGCCTCTTGGGTCAGCTGGGTTGTTTGCCCTTAGATAAAAGGCCTGTCCTTTCTACAATCATCCCATTTTTTGGAAAACCTAGTTATCTATAACAATATATAAGTTTTATTTTTAGGTTCTATTTAGTTTTTTTTTTTTTTTTGGAAAATATAAAGTGACAGGTAAACCACACTACTTATGGAATTGCGTACACCGAAATAAGGTATCAATATTTTGTTTATATACTGGTTTGCTTGCCAAAAGGCGATATGTGTTCGTCTCCTTACCGTGTCTGAGGAGGCTGATCACGGAAAAATTGTCTAATTCACTTCTTAATTACCGATCAATAAACACGATCACTACCCCCGACAGTCAGTCCCTTGTTCCTTTCTAATTTATTCGGCGGTTTACTTCTCCTGGGATTATTGTGAAAAATTTACATGTCAATTAATTACGTTAGTCGGTAAGCGATTGACGCAGTAAGTAAGCAACGTTCCACGAATGGACTTAAACGATTCTTCGCTGTTTACGCCAACCATCACGTCGAACGACAATCCTTTCGAGTTTGTCGAAGAAAGTCGCGCTGATAGCAAGCCAGGTGCTGTTGTCACCATGAGCGGTTACGAGGTAAGCTCCGTAACCAAAACAACGTGTGACGATTCTTGATTCATTTTAATGCTGTGGTTTACTATGTAGTTTTATTAAACTTTCAAGCAGCTTCGAATGTTTATAATTGATGCGTAGAGCCATTTACGAGTATCAAATGACACGCAACTTTCCCTGTCTTCTTTATATTTCAGACAGATAGTTCTGGAAGCGACTGCAGTGAGATCGAAAACTGTTCGGCCGCTGGCTTCATCCCGATAGACCCTGGTAGGAAATAAAAACATTCTGGCTTCATTGTTTAGCATTCTATGTTTCTATTCGAGCACCTGACTAATATTTAAAGCTTTCATCCTGCCGAATAATTAACAATTATCCTGCGAATCGCGGGAATGCCTGATACTTAGCCGACGGGCCGTAGGCCGAGTTGGCTAAATCGCGATTTCCGCGTTGAGCGGATTTGTTTTATATTCGACAAATGTCAAGCACATTTTGCGGAAAACGGTAATTATGCAGCGCTTTACGATTCGGACGAATCTTCCAACCTACGTTCCGCAGGATATCTGTTATGTACGGATGACAGATATCGTTAACATTTTGACCATATATGGGCGCGCGCGCATTGTTGAATAATAAATATCTCATATCTGCTCTTGATTTTGATGGGAGTGGGTGACGGGGTTTCGAGCACCGGAAATGATGTAAACTTGATGTGTATACAGCGGGCTCGGCTATTTCGCCGGATATTTGCACTTTGAACACTGCGAGAGCGGTTGTAGGCGGCAACTAACTATTTTTACCCTTTACGAAGCACAATACTTTCGAAGAAGTTCATACTGCATAAAATTAGCGATAACTGTCGTTTTAAAATATGCAAAGTATAGTGTGTCAATCTTATCCAGCGTGAAATTTGACGTCAAAATTCTGAGTCGTTGTTGCCATAGGCCGCCGCCATATTGAAGGAGCTTTGGTTTGCAAACCGGCAGTTTAGGTTCTGCTCAAACAGGCCTCAGTTTGTGGGATGTACTCAGAAATGAGTGTACGGAAGAACGAAGAGAAAGGTATATATTTTTTGTTCTGTTAAAATCCTCTGGGAATACATGTCTGGTGCGAAATTTCACATTTGTTAGGACAATGATTCGATGCCAGACGATTATTACGCCATTCTTTCCATGCAAAAATTTTGTGATTGGAATCGTTAGTTCGCTTTGCTTTTTCTTAAAATTCCTGATGTTTTTTCATCCCTGTGCACTACGAAAAGGGGTTGTTTATTGTAAATTCCCTTTGTGTTTGACCGGTGATAGATACACCGCCGTATTTGTGGAGGGTGAAATATGGTTCGTTTCTACTCTATTAATAAGTGACTTCTTGCCCCGCTTTACTTTGTACTTTATCAATTATTCTTTAACTTATTTTTTTTTTTTACGGTCCGAAACATTCAAAGCAAGTGTATTTTTAATAATATCCTGGCAATTAGCCAAGGAGAGTTAGGAACGCAAGTACCGAGTGCGTTCAAGATCAATATTTCCTTTCGGAATATTTTTAAAATTTTCACGCGGAAATGATTTATCGTGTCTGTCTAGTTTTCCTCCAGCGTAAATAAATAAATAAACAAGGGGTTTGGTGATTGTTTTTCCGAAGAAAATCGGCGCCTCAGATGAAAAAAAGAGAAAACATCCTCAAATATATCCGATGGAAAATTTGCATAGCACCGAGTTTACATCTGCTCCGATTTCCTTTCAGCTAAATAACTATTGAACGTATTATTTGTGTACTCCTGTGGGGGTTCTAGAAAAAGAAATCTGACTGTTTTTGCGACCGAAATAGCAAAATATTACCGTCTGCGATCTCGTTAAGAAAGAAATGAATTATTTGTGAGATGCAAAGGGTTGGATTGCTGGGACATGTTGCGGTTAGTTATCGGAGGTGGTTAGAATTTAGCATTCGACGCTGCTAGGAATGGAGAAATCCGGTTAGCAAATTTCACGCGGCATTTGCGATAGTTTCATTCGAATTATGTCGAATAACAATAATGGAGAGTCGAAAGACGATGCTGCCGAAGGAAAACGAGGGAAAAACACTCCAAAACGAAGGAAGTTTCGATCTTTTTCACTCGGTAAGTACATCGTGAAAAAAATCATGCGACATTATTTTTTGAGCAAGTTCGACAGCTCGTTGAAATTTCGATTTTGTTTTTTTTTTAATTTGGAATATTTTCTTTAAGGCTCATTGATTTCTTTGAATATCCCAGGAAGCAGTCAAAAGTTCTTGGTGGGAAATAACAGATAACGAATGTGATGTGCGTTTTTGATTTTATAAGGAAGCGAAACAACTTTTTGAAAAACCAAATTTGAAATTATTAGAAACATTGTTATCGAAAGAGTGATGAATTTTACACTTGGTAATGCATACAATACCAAATCTGATAGCATCACCATCGACCTTGTTTCAGTTTTTTCCTATTTAATAATAGCAAGAATGATTCTCTCCCTGCTTATGGGGTATTATACTTGTAATTTAAATTATAATTTAGTTTACGACAATAGAGTTGTCACATATTCTTTGCAAACAGGGAAGTGTTAAGGATGTTGATACGTCTACTTTAAGTTAGTCATTGGAGGCAGGGTAGATATATAAGTGGTATTTGAGAAGGCGAATTGATATGGAGAGAATATTTAGTTATCATGTATCTTTAATAACTTGAAAACAGTTTGCTACCGAGTCAGGGAAACCAAAACATGACATTGTTATGATAATACTAACAGTGAACTGCAGGTTTGAAACGTGTATCTAAAACATATTCAAACTGTGTTGACAACTAGACAAATGAGACTTAATCCATTTAACAGTTAATTTGTGGTACCTATTTGTACATTCACGGCCTTGTTCCTATATATCGTAATGATTCTGAATTTCAGCCCCTATCTTCTTGATTTATTTGTGGTTATGTCTCACATTAAGATGCCAAGATTTGCTGTAAAAACATCAATGGGAATCATGCTTATACGCTGACATAGTTTTGCTTTTCAATTTATCTTTTTCGCCAAAGAATACATTTTGTACATGTGGGTATCGTGTTTATAGAACATAATATATTAGGACAAAAAGACCTCTTCAAAGTGCCCCCAGAATCCCACACAGAGGGTGGTAACAGTTGTCAAGTTTATTATATTCTGTGTGGTTCTTAGCTTTACCATCCCCACAGCTTTGTGCAGATGGCTCTGCCTTTTAATGTGTTTGAACTTCCTGTGAAGCACCTGTCCTGTCGAAGACTGGTGCTCTAGCAAAGTTCTTAGCTGCACATATGTAGTAAGCGACCTGCTTAGCCAGGTGGTTGCTGAACACAGTAATAATTACATATTGTTTGAATTTGTGGCAGTCATTTGCAACTCAAGGACTGTCATTGTTTTCTTTGCCAATTTATAACACCTTCTTGTAGGTGACATTTCACTAGAGAAGATAATGTTGACGTCATTACAGTATAGACCCTTTGCATGAATGGCACCCAAATTTGCATAACAATACTTAATACATCCTTAGCCTCATGTGGATGTTTATAGACAAAGGATCTTTTACGTGAATGTGAGGCTTAGGATGTATATGTATTGTTATTCAAATGTAGATGTCATTTATGCAAAGGCATCTGCAAACAGCATCTGAGTGTATTTATTTGTCCTACACATACACAGTACTGTTCTAGATGTACATGTCATAAAAGTTTAATTTTTTATGTGAACTTTGTGAATTTGGGCCCTATAAAAAATTAAGTACTTGTTAATTACGGCCACTTGAGAAGCCCATTGAAATGACATCATACCTGTGACCTTTATTACAAGTACCCTCTAAACTACAAACACTTCAGTCAGGTATTCAGTGTCAGTATTAGGGCCTCTTTACATGAGAGTTTTCATTCTGGGATGACTTTCATCCCGGGATGAATTCATCTCGGTGTCTGGTCATTTTCTTGTTGCTGTCTACATGTTTTCGTCCAGGGATGAACTTAACCCGGGACGATTTTATTCCTGTCCTGAGCACCGAGATGAAATGTTATCCCTGGATGAAACGTGTCGAAAAAACGCCATGTAAACAGTCTTTCCGGGGTGAAATGTAATGTTATATAAGCACGGGCGAGATGAATTCAACTCAGGCAGGACGACTTATGTCCCCGCATCCCGGGATGAAAATGCCCATGTAATATGAACATTTTTTTCATCCTGGGACAAAACTCATACTGGCTCTCATGTAAAGAGGCCCTTAGAGAGGTTCAACTGTACAACTTTGCGAGTTTTTTTACGAAGCAAAGCTTTGTAGTGGTGGTAATGATGACTCCAGTTTCTCTGGCATTAAGTGTATTTAAGAGTATCACTGCTCATACATGTAGATGGGGTACTAGGCTACCTTATCTTATTATTTTCAATTTAATTGTCTGCTTAAACTGTGTTTATATTATTATCATTTTTAGCTGACACTGCAATACTTCTTGGAAATCTGTCACGGGGCAAGGCCAACATTGATAATGGTGAAGAGGATCGCAACTTACCACCTGGAGGGAGTCCTTTAGGTAGGTGATGCAAGTATTTATGGTACCTTACAATCATGCCACCAGAGGTGTTTACAAAATGTACTAGTATTCTTTACTTACGGTAATACAATTTATAGAACAGAGTAGACTACTGTAAAAACTCGTGTATAATCCGCACCTTTTTGCAGAAATCTCGGCTCAAAAGGCCTTTTAGACTTAGTAAATAAACATTCAACATTAAAACCTGATCAGTTGCATCACTGACTTTGAACTTTCCTTTTCACTTTCTATTTTGCTCATCTTTCTATTTCTCATCTTACTTTGATGGTAATTGATGTTAGTTGATGGTTACCGTAATCAATGGTTACAATAAGTGAACAGCTAGGCGTGATTAGAGCAGTTTTCACTTGAGTGTCAAAAGTTGTTCGCGTTTGCATTGGTTTTGTATTACTACGCTAAGTGATTGGTTTAAAACTGTCGTGCCACTTTCTCAGCCAATCAGAAGTAAAACCAAAACCAATGGCTTGTGCATGTTTTCCCGCCCTTTGTGCGGCTGCATGTGTTTGCCTCGAGTTTTAATTGGTTTACTGGATTGCCCGAGTTCTTTGTGATTGGCTAAAGTGATTACTTTGGTTTTGGTTTTACGGCACTCAATTGAAAAACTGCTCTATTGATTACCTTATTATAGGAAATTAACGCGTCATGAAATTAACACGAATTTCAAACTCTCGCGTTAATTTTAGTCGCGTTAATTTCCGCGCCGTTAATTAAGTGGAGCGTTAATTTCCATGACGTTAATTTCCATTATTTTGGCCCCAATTTTTCGTTACAGTCCAGATGTTCTTGACTCCAAGAAAAAAGCATAATTTTATCTGCCACTATCATTGATACCTTGAAGAACGCTCAAAGTGTGAAAAGTACCACAAACATTGTTTTCGTTTAAGATTATACGCCTACAAGTGTTGAAATAAACTTGTTTCTGTTGTGTACGTCGCGTTAATTTCCTTCATTTTGAAATGTTACCCCCTCTTTCGCGTTAATTTCCTTTATTGGGAAGTAATTTTTCCTTCAATTTGCGTTAATTTAAGTCGCGTTAATTTCAAATACCTTAATTAACACAAGCGTTAATTTCCTATAATAAGGTAATCATCAATTACCAAATGAATATATAAATTAATACCAATTAACAATAACTAATGCCATCGATAAATATCAATTTAAATTTTTAATTTGATTCTTAAGCTAATTGATGATCTATTTTCATTAATTACACTCTGGGTGTTATTACTAGAACAAGCACTAAAATTGTATATTTGCAATAAAAAATGAGTACAAAGTTGCGGAGTGGCACACAAAAGTGTAAAATTAAATTCCCACTAATATTAGGAGGCCTTTTTCTTCTCTGCTACAGTAAACTACAGACAACATGTAACTGCTGTGACTACTTTCCCAAGACTTCAACCTATAATCATATCGTTCAAGAAAGCGAATGGTAGATCTCAAAGCTATGGTTTCAGTCTATGGAGTCCAGTCATGAGGCTTTTTGTTGGCCTACATTTTATCTTCAATCCAAGCTTGCATGCGTATGTTCTTTTTACACAAATCATCAAATTTCACATTCAACTACATTGGGAATTTTATATTATATACACTTTTCAGTTGAAATATATGTTGTACATGGTTTAAATTTGTTTCTGATTAGAAAGTTTAAAAAATTTTATGTTTCAGATTTTAATTATGAATATAAAGAAAGAAATAAAAAATCAAACTGGTATGTAAAATTTGAACTCAAACAAAAATTTGCTGACCAAAATATGCAAATTTTGCATAACTGCCAAATGCAGACAGATTTCTGCCTGTTGTTTCATGCCAATGATTTTTGGAGGTGTGAAAAAAATTAATCTGTCCAGATGTAGATAATGAATTTTTTTCATCTTGCAAATTTATTAAATTTCTCTATATCCTTTATTGCATCTCAAAGGTTTTCAATGAAAAATTATGCGATAACTAACAAATTATCTTGTTCATCTCAAGTTGGCTGAAATTTACACTTGTCTCCATTTATGTCATGAAGCTTCTTAAGAAGATTGCATATTAAATACCGGTAGTCTGCTAAATCTGTTACAGTCTTGTTTTTAATTCCCTTGTTTCTTTTGCACACTTTCATCACATTGTTAATCAGGTTGCTCTTAAAAGGTGCAAATGTTTGACAAATCTAGATTTAATGAATAATAACAAATAAAACTATTCAAAGGTAAAATTAATTTGGAATTGTCTCGAGTGTGTAAGAGTTTACTGGCCATTGAATAATTTATATTTGGGGAAATTTTGTTGATACCACATATGTTTACTTTCTCATGTAATTGATTCTGTCTGTGATTTTAAGCTTAGCAAGGATTAAAATATTTGGATTCCAGCTCTTCTAAGCTACCGCATTATTTCTTGAAGGTGTTCAAATCCATTGTTGACAATGACAAAGCGTCTGTGGTAGGAAATAAGTTTTTGTCAGAAATGGAAATTACTGTTGCATACAAGAGTTAATGTGTTTAGGTGTATAGTGCTGGGCTGACACATAATTTCCATGAAAGTTATGTCAGCAAAGAAGGATAAGGGCAAATATAGACAAGGTACATGTATCAAATTGTAGTTAACATGATGTCTGTAAGTTTTCTGTACCTACGACATGTATTTTTGGGGTAATTTTCATTACACACTGCTTTGAATAAGTAACATTTTGCTTATTACCCAATATATGTCTAGTACTATTTATTGAGTCAGTTCTGTGACAATTATGTTTGAGTTTACATTTACATCAGCTTTGTGACTAGCCTGTTTGAACATACATTTTTTAATTTTTATGATTTTTCAGTTTAAATGTGTTGCATTGAAATGACTGTGTGAATTATCTACTTCCATCATAATAACAAATATATTTGACTGTTCAGTTTTAAAATAATTATTTATGGATTGAATTCACATTTCTTTGCACCGAAAGCAAAGCATTTAATTAGTCTTTATTTGATTTACACGGTAGTTTGCAATAAAAATTTCTCACACACATTTCCCTCGAAAGTGACCAGAAATCCGTTTTGTGAGTTTAAATTTTTGGGGTGTTGCATCTTCAATAAGGCAGAGCAATTTTAACACTTTTCTCAATTTGTTCCAAGGGAGATTGAGTTTGAATATGGTGTTAATAACAGCATTTAGCAATTGTGCATGTCGTGTAAATTATCATTTTGGACAGCTGGTCTTGAAAGCAAAATGTTTTATTACGAGGAGGCTCCTTTAAGCAGCTCATGAATGTGTTGTATCTCCTTGGTAGTACTGTATGTTTGAGTTTCATGTACTGATTGTAAGCTAGCTGCTGGATGCCGTGTTGAAATGATACAAGCTGGAAGGTTTTGTTTGTCAGCAGTGGGGAATTTATATTCCTGTTTGATAATGGTTCAACTCGGTAATCAACGTCAATAAATAATTAATTTAAATCAAAAACCTTGATATTTAATCCTCAGGTATATAATAAAATATACCGGTAGTTGCTTCTTTTATACTGTTGTTGCATTTTAAGGTAATAAGTGACTTAACAAATATTGGAATTGATTTTTAAGGTCACCAGCGGTAGACATGTTGTGGTTAATTTTATCATTGGTTTAAAATAATTCAAAACATATCTTGTATTCATTATCATAATCTCAAACAAAAAAAATAAAAATCATATTACCAAAATAATAATAATAATAATTACGCCAAGAGAGGTGATACAGACGTTTGCATAGAGGAGCCACAGAACAATCGCAGATTTTTCAAAATTGAAATTTATTAGTATCATCTTGTAGGTAATTTTATAACCTTTTATTTGATTACTGGTATGTGGTATAGGTTTTCTTTGATGTAACCCGGATGTACTAAATCTTTTAATCTTGATAATAAATTTGATAATGCAATTTTTCTTTCAGCTCAAGATGACACAGAAAATAACTTTAAATTTGATGGCCCAGGCAGCTCAAGGAATTCAACCCCGCCTGTCAAGGTGGACAAGAAGGATAGAGATAAAGAGAGACTTGTAAGCAAACTATGTAATATGGTAGCTTATTTATAATAATAATCATCGTCATCATCATCATCATCATTGGAATTTGCAGTGGCATTTCCACAAAGTGGCTCTTCATTCACTGTTCCCTGATTCAATTGGAATTTAGAAGTGTTGGTTTTTGTAGAGGGAGGAAAATGGCAGAGCCTGGAGGACAAGAACCGACGGCAAACTGAACCCATATATGTCACCGGGTCTGGGAATCGAACCTGGGCCACATTGGTGGGAGGGGAGCGCTCTCACCACTGCACCACTCCCACCCCCTAATTATTTAATGATTGCGAAGGGAAAATGTTTGTGTTGATGTTGAATGTAAGAGTGTTTTTTCTTGGGTGTTGTAAATCATCCTCTAAGAGGCTTTCTTTATTTTAATAGCAAAATCTGGAGAAAAAACTCTCACAGCCTGACAGGTCTCCATCTTTTCAAAGGAAGGCCACAAAGGAATCTTTCAAGGTACAGTAGACTTATTTCTGGTCAAATGTTTGGCCTGATTGAGTGGTGTTAGAAGATGTTAAACTTAAGGTTATCTTGTGAGCAAAATATTATTCAGTCAGTGACGTAAGCTATTGATCAGTGTGTGGAAGGTCATAGGCTTGTCTCCTGTTAAGAGAACTCTTGATTTTTTTCTGGGTAGCTTGACATCTTTGTCATTGTCTTTCTCTAAGCTTTTTAAGAGTTATTTAGGACACTCCCATTAGTAACCTTGTACACAAAGCTGATTACCAGATCAAGTGCCATCCCATTTTTTGCTCAAACTGACAAGAGACAGTCCAGCTGGTTATGATTGAATACCAAATTATAGTTAAAATAGATAATAAAATGTTATGGAATATTAGGTAAATTTATTAATACAGGGTGTTTATTAGGCATCGGAGATCGGAGAATTCTCCTTCTACTGTAGAATTCTTCAGCTAAATTTCAAAGGCCTCTACCTATTTTTTTATTGAGATGCGAAACCTTTAAAAATCATTCTCCGGTTACTTTACACTATATTCTCCTGCAATTATAATTCCTAATGAAAACCCTGTAATAGAGCGGTTTTCACTTGAGTGTCGAAAGTAAATTGTGTTTGCTTTGGTTTTGCATTGCTACGCTTAGTGATTGGCTTAAAAATCTCGCGCCACTTTCTCAGCCAATCAGAAGTAAAACCAAAACCAATCATGACACGCTCACACACATTTTCCCGCGCTTCGTGTCAGCTACATGTACTTGCTTCGAGTTTTGATTGGTTCACTGGATTGTCTGTGTCTTTTGTGATTGGCCAGAGTAATTACTTTGGTTTTGGTTTTACGACACTCAATTGAAAATCGCTCTATATAGTACGATGTGTTTGTCAGAGTTAATATTCATTTAATTTTTTAGATGACTGAAAATAGTTTATTGTCACCTTACATTAACTATATTTCTTCTAAAAAATAAATTATTTTTGTAGGCAATGAAACAGAGTTACAGACAAGAACAGAAGCGAAGAATAAAGGAGTTATCAAGTGTATTGAAGGACCCCTCAGTTATTATTCTTTCCTCTTGGCTTAAGGTAAAAATTGCCAATTAAGGTCGCGTCCCTCAATGGGAACTTCCAAAGAAATTGAAGATGTGATGATTACTGGGAAAAAAAACATAGATCTCAGACTCTAGATTGAAGGGAAAATTTGTTGGCTTTGAATTACACTAACTTCACTGTCAATGTAAATATGAGTCTGCCAGTACCCACAGAGAGGCTCAAAGTCCTGAGCCTTTTAAAAACCAATTTCAAGTTCTGATAATTTATTTATGGTGATTACAGGTGTTTAATCACATTTTATCAATTTGAGGTAATGCTGTTATTTTGTTAAATTCCAGGTGCGTGGTACACTGAAGGGCTGGGCTAAGTTCTGGTGTGTTGTGAAGCCTGGCATGCTGATTATTTACAAAAGTGCAAAGGTATAAATTTTGCAAACATTTTAAACTCAGAGGAGGTCTCAGTCTTTGTTTACAAAATGATATATTGTTGGTTGAAAAGTAGAGCATAATTTGCCCCTAGTAGCCAAGGGCTAGTGGTTAATCTCAAGTGAAATCCTGGACAAAACTGTTGAGACAAACGCTTATAAATTTCTACAAAATTTGATGACATTTTGTTTAAATGGGTCACTCTTGAGTCAACATTGATAGGAAGGGGGATAAATATATTTCTTAATCTTTTTAAATGTTAACTGAGATTTCTTTAAAAAGTGTCCCATTTCTCATTTACAAAATGTTCTTTTTTTAACTAGTTTTGAATAGCTATCAGTATGTCGATTTTATACCTTAACTGTCCTGTCAGAACGTATAGCAATTTTGTGACATCAGTTTACTTGTTCCAAACAATTAACACTCTTTGTTGTCTGGCCAGTGATCAGATCTTGCTATCTTTTGTTTGGGCAAGATCCATTTTAAAAAGTTTTATTTCCGTTATGTCAGTGAAAAAAAAAAAACTTTATTTAGACATGGTAATATTTAAAGCTAGAAGCTTGTGGGGTCATGCATTCCCGATCAAATTGGAATTTGGAAGTGTTGGTTTTTGTGGAGGGATGCAAACCGGAGAACCCAGAGAAAACCCCTGGAGCAAAGATGAGAACCAACAAAAACCTATTACCCAGTCACATACATGGTGCCTGGTCCAGGAATTGAACCCGGGCCACATTGATGGGAGGCAAGTGCTCTCACCACTGCGCCATCCCTGTTTCTAGTAAAAAGAATTTGTATATTAACGTATCTCTGCTTTTATTTGACAGCATGGACAGTGGGTTGGCACAGTGCTCTTGAATGGATGCGAGATTCTACAGAGACCTTCCAAGAAAGAAGGATTTTGTTTTAAGATCTACCATCCCCTGGAACACTACATTTGGTCAACAAAAGGTCCAAAGGGGGAGATGGCAGGCTCAATTGCTCAGCCCATGCCAAAGGATTATCTTATCTTACGAGCTGATTCAGAATCTGATGGTGAGTGTCACATCTGGTTATTTAGGATTTGCGGTGGCATTTTGTAAAGGAGCACTGTCACAATATTTTAAGTCATTTTTAGGCGATGACGTCAGTCAAGCCTTATGCCAGAGGCAGTGGGCGGAATTTGTACCACTTTCTGTTTCGATTCTGTTGCGATCGACCGATCAATAGAACCGAATGAGTTAACAAGAAATCGCTGCAAAACACGAAGCAAAATACTCCTGGAAAATTAGAAAGGACTGATACAAAGTATGAACGAAAGAGACAAATTATGTATTTGCGAGTTTTATTGAATTCAGTGAACAGACATGATCACATCTCTACATTTATTTTAAAATACAATGGAAACGCTTGACCTTGCGTGTCGCTCGCGAGAAGTATTGAATATCGTAAACTATATCAAATGTCACACTACAAAATAACGCAACTTTTTGTTGAACAATCATTCAACACAGAAATTGTCAGCTACTTTTATTTAGTATACGTTAATTTTCCTGAAAATTAGCTAAGACCCCATTGGAAAACGTCATCGCCTCTGCATGCACTGCATGCCGTTTATTCTGATTTCTTTCAAATTGAAGGAAACCTCAAAATAATAGTTTTCTAACAGAAACCTACAAAGGAATAAGAAAAACGCCAAAATAACTGAGGATGGTTTTGACTAATGAAGACTAAGACGGATTACAAACGACAAACTTGTAAAAACTTGCCAGTTTTTTCACGATGCACTCTCCATGACATAGCTCCTTTAAAACGCAGATGTAAGGGAGGTTATCAGATCACATTTATAAAATGTAGCTGACAAGATTGGTCAAGCATTTTAAAACAGCCAAGCTCTCTGATTTTATTGAGCCGGTGTTGTATGAAACAATATATCTAAAGACAATACTTGTGATTCAGGTCACTGTTGGCTGGATGCTTTAGAAGTTGCTCAAAACCAGGGATACAGCATTCAAAAAGACAACAAAGGAATGTATGTATTATGAATAAAAATAATGACAATAATCATTTAACATTTCTATGATATAAAATAAGATGCCACTACCTTGCCGTCTGCATGCTTCACTTGCCTTCAAATGCTATATTGGGCTTTTCTTCCAAGAATTCTCCTTAAAAGAATCATGTCCATAAGTAGAATAATGACCAGTGGTTTTAAATGGTAGATATATTTCATAGTCAATGGACTTTGAGTAAAATAATATCTATGATCAGCTCTTTATTTATTTTTATTTTTATTCATTTAGAAATTAACACAAAAGAAAAATACTTACAATATCATACTTCGTACAAGTATAACAACACTATTTACAAGATATTGCTTACAATACACAATACGGTGGCAACAGATCAGAAATGTAACAAGTTAATATAAAAAGCCCTCTCCCTAAACAGTATAAAGAAACTATAAAATACACATAGGTGAAGGCGAAGAAGTTGTCAGATAGCTGTTAATAGATAGATAGATACCGGTACTTTATAGATAGATACTTTAGTAGCGTGAAATAAGCTTAGCTTTACGGCTAGTTTACAGTTATTTCACGAAATTAAAAACTAAAATCTGAATTAATTAAAATATATACAATATAAAAATGCTAGCTACTATAGATAATATAATTAAAATGATTAAAAATATAAAAAATATAAAAAATTAAATATACATTGTATACCAGGATGTAACATGTTGATCAAAGTCAATGATAAGCTCTTTAGAAAATTAAGCAGACACAAGCTAACAATCTTATCCTGACTTAACACTCATGAATGAGTGACTTAAGATGGTGTCAATGTTGACACAAGTTTGCATAAAATAATATATGTGTATCCATGTGATGTTTGTGGAATGATACGAAAGCACTAGAACTGATGGCAGAAAAACAATCAATAATACAATGTATGCTTAATGGCAGGGTGAGTGAACTGTATGGCAAAGATGACAAAGAAGACAGAGATGAAGAGGGTGTAATTCCAGGCATCCAAGGTAAAATAACCTGTCTAAAATCTTGTGATTTAATTTTACTTTGCATGGCTATGAGCTGATCTCAAGTGCCATCAATGATCATGATGATAGGATTATTTGCTATCTTCTACTTCTACAGTGTACTGTTAGCTGTTTTGGCGAAAAAAAAACCTTGTTTAAAAAATAGTTAAGATGTTTTTGCTTCGTATTACAGATCAGGATGATGACAGCAATGATGGCATGGTTAGTCCTTTATTTATTCTTCCTTATTTTTTAGTAATAAGAATTTAGAAATTTGGTTTGCTGGTCATGATTGCATATCAGTTATGTGACCTTTACCGTGAAGTGCTTTCTCTTCTTTTGAGATCACTGACATCACTTGCAAATGACAAATACTTACAAAATGTGTATTTGAGTGTGTTATATCCATTACTGTAAATTTCATTCATCTTATATGTGATACAGCGTATCTTTGCGAACATGAAGGCACATTCCCACTGCACCCATATCCTACAGCTATTAGTAGAATGAGTCATGATTTGCTAGTGTCATGCAGCTCACTTATTTGGCTTGAATAAATTACAATAGTTCTGCTCAACCACGTCCAATAATAATTTTTTAATTTTTATTTGCAGGACAAATCTGACTCTGATAATGAATTAGATGACACAATAGGACCACTGGGCAGAGGTAGGTAAATTGGATACCACAAACTGACACTTGTTTTTTCTTTGTATAATGACAGGATTAGGTTGTGTTCTCCTAATGTTGAATTATTAATCTGGGTAAATATCATGATTATTTAGCTGACCCACACAATCTCCTTTTTACCACAGAAGGTGATGATGAGGTGGAAGAAGGACCTATTGTAGAAACAGTTTATGTTGATGAGAAAGGCGAGGAGTACTTAGGACAGGTAACGTATCCTGGTTTCTTTCTGTTTAGCAAACAACTAAATATTCTTTGTTAAAAACTTTAAAGTTGGTTGCCCTTTTTGACAAAAACAAATACAGTGGAACCCCGATATAATGATATGCCAAGGGAGCAGTAAATAATATCGTTATATCGAAGAATCGTTATATCAAAACTCCCGATATAACGATATGGCCGTAAAATAACCGAAACTATCGTTATATCGGGGTAAACCTAACAAGTACTTTTTATTGCATAAAAGAGGAGGATAAAGAGAATAATTTTGATAAGAAGGCTTAGAACACAGTATCGTTTTCGTTTATCATCGTACAAAGCTGTTTTTAGAAACGTTAGAGATGACTCGATTACCGTAATGTTACTGCATTAAATTTGATGTTTTGCAAAAATAAAATGTGACTGTGTACTGATAATATCGTTATATCGGGAGGATTTTACGTTTCGGTCCGCTAAATTCTCATCGTTATATCAGGAATATCGTTATATCGAAGATCGTAATATCGGGGTTCCGTCCCATACATTTTACTGTAACTTTTGCTGGGACATAGAATATTCATTGTTATATCGGGAATATCGTTATATCGAGGATCGTTATATCGGAGTTCCACTGTAATGCAGTTTTTGAGTGAGTCCATCATACTTCCTTCAGTTTCATGTGTATTGCATCAAAGTTTTAAGCCACACTGAAAAGTCATTTCTGTGCTTCATCAAGGCTGAACAAGTTAATGTATCATGAAATTCTCATATCGAAATGTATCTAAATGTATGGAGACCATTAAGGAGAATTTCTGTCATCATCAGGACTAAACAAATCAAGCTAAAGTGTTTTTTTTTTTGTAATAGGCTGGTGAAGAGATGGTGGAGGAGATTGAAGATGAAAACAAAAGCATTCTGTGGGCACTTCTCAAACAGGTTAGATTGTAGACATAGATTGTCTGTCCTAAATTGTGTAACAATGCAATGTAATCTTTATTAAACCACAGTAATGCAAATTCCAGATAGGTTGCATTTCAACAGCGATGGCCAGAACATAAGCTATAAATACAAAACAATTAAAAAACCTACTACTGCTAACTTAAGATGATTTAACCTCAGGGCCCTGGGATTTAATCTTATAATCTACATAGTCAATTAAGTTCTTCAAAGTTTAGTAATATTTACATTACGTTTCATTACAGCTCAATCCATTACAATATTATTACTATTTTGAAAGTTATATTAATTATATTTCACAGACTCCGTTCGAAATATATGAGAAAACAAATGGTAGGAATTTCCCAGTTAGTGCTTTAAACCTTTGTTTTCTCATATATTTCTCTCTTCGTCTGTTAAATAAATATAATCCGAATTATTACTTCAGACCACTTCGCGGCCCTAGTATAATTCTCATTATTATACATTAGAATTACTTTGAAACACGTGATTGGTCAAGAGCATTCAGTCAATATACAGTAGCATGTGAACTCGACATGATAACCCAATATCTGCAGCAGATATTGGGTTATCATGTCGAGTTCAAAGTCCGCCTAGTTTCCAAGTCCCTCGTCCGTGTAGTGCTGTCAAACTTTTGAAAATATGGCTGAACGATTCGCCTCCGTTTCGGAAGAGGAATTGAAAGTTTTAATCGCTAATAAAGATTCTAAAAACACCAAGAGAACAACAAACACAAGTGTAAAATTTCTGAATGATTATTTTAGGGAGAAGAACCTGGAGGAACCACAAGATAAAACCGCTTTGGCCAATGTTCTGACGAAGTTTTACATCGGCACTAGAAAAAGTGATGGCAAATTGTGTGAAAACGTATAATAAAACAATTATTGAATTCGGTTTTCGCCTGATATCGTGAATTATTATTCAACAGATGCGCACGCTGCCCATATATGGTCAAAATGTTGACAATATCTGTCATTTGTACATGACAGATATCCTGCGATATTCGTAGGTTGTGAAGATCGTCCGAAATCTTGTAAAGCGCTGCTTAATTACAGTTTTTCTATGTGCAAAATGTGTTTCGTTGACAATTTGTTTGATGGGATGCAAGGCACTTAGCCTCGATCTCATGAGTCGGCACCAGATCTCTAAAATGCAAGAACTCGGAAATGGGCTATTGTTTTATTATTCGGCTTCGGCAGATAACACAGACACGAGGTTTTGAAGACTGCATGTAATAAGCAATTATTGGATGAGGTTGAGCATGATATCGTGAATTATTCACGATATCATGCTCAACCTCATCCAATAATTGCTTATTACATGCAGTCTTCTAAAAACTTTTTTTTTTGGTTGACTGCTCTTCCAACTGAAAACTGCTCATGAGGTCACAACTCTATTTTACACATCTACATTGCTTCTAGAATGTGCATATAAATGTGACTGCATGATCACCTTTTTTTCATCACTGTTTAGGAGTTGATTTGTGCAGTGGTATATAAATGCATGCAATACATTTTCATTTTATCAAAGGGTGATTGACTGGGAAGAGTTATAACAATAATATCGTTCTTAAACAATAACTGTTTAAAGCAATTATTATTTAAAGTATGTATTACTGAAATGTGACATTATTAGTGATGTAGAGTTTAAATCATGAGTTCTGTGTGTGTTATTTAACAGGTGAAACCAGGCATGGACCTTTCTAGAGTTACTTTACCAACCTTTATTCTGGAACCCAGGTCATTTTTAGACAAGCTGTCTGACTTCTATTTCCATGCTGATATTTTGTCCAGGTAAATAATTTTCCTTGTCCCACTGGCATGTATTTACATGTATTGGTAGACACGACACTTGCATTAGCTGTAATGTTATACTTGCAATGGTCACTTTAATGAGTAGGCAAGTAACTGCAGTACAGCATCTGAACATCTTAAGGGCAATTTACACGGTACGATTTTGTCGCATGCGACAAGCTTACCACACGCCTACGACAGCCGAAAGCGAGTTGTAGGTTCGATTTACACGGCACAATTTGTGCCGTAGGTCTGTTGTAAGCATGTCTCAAGCATGTCGCTTGCGACAAAATTGTACTGTGTAAATCGGCCTTTAGGCAAATGTCTTGATTAAAAGGAAACTCTCCTTTCAGTAAAGAAAGTTTTGAGGTCGAGCACCAACAATTCAGTTAAATAATGTTGGTTAGGATTAGAGTAAGGTTGTTTGTGTGTTTTGTGGTGAATTAAAGCAAAGTAATTTCTGTAGTTAATAATTTCTTTGGTTGGTTGTTGTTTGTAGAGCTGCTAGAGAAGAGAATGCCTACAGCAGGATGAAAGAAGTAGTGAGGTGGTATGTGTCAGGATTCTACAAGAAACCAAAGGTTAGTGACTGACAAAATCTGTACAATTTTAAGAGTGGGAAACAAATTAATAATGGTAGAATTAAAGGGATTGTGTCACAGCTAAGTTTTGTTTATTTTATCATTTCTCACCAAATACTCGTTATGAAACTGAATGTTTGCAAAGAAATTATTTTATAGATTTAAATGACAAAATCATAGGTTCATTGCAACCAAATTTGTGTCTCCCGGGCATAATTACCGTTCAGTGTCCTAGAACCAAAACCAAAGTTAGCCTGCGTAGCAGGCGTCTGTGTAGTTTTCAGCGCGTTTAATTTTTCCCTCGCGTGGCCCTCTCGCGCCTTTCGCGTTTCTCCCATACGCGCGCTACAAAAACTACTCAGACGCCTGCTACGCAGGCTAAACCAAAGTAATCACTCTGGCCAATCACGAAAAACACAGACAAACCGGGGAACCAATCAAAACTCAAAGCAAATACATGTTGCCAGCATGTCTTGAAAGCACGGGAAAACGTGCACAAGCAAGTCATGCTTGGTTTTGGTTTTACTTCGGATTGGCTGAGATAGTTGGTGGTTCGAGAGCCTTAAACTTATTACTAAGCGTAGTAATGCAAAACCAATGCAAATGCGAATTACTTTCGACACTCAAGTGAAAACCACTCTTAGTTACGTGTTTGACAATTGAATAACAATTTCATTTGCATGTTCATTCCTAGGGTTTAAAGAAACCTTACAACCCTATTCTGGGTGAGACATTTCGGTGCTACTGGCTTCATCCTAACGGCACCAAGACACACTTTGTAGCTGAACAGGTGTCCCATCATCCACCTGTGTCGGCATTCTATTTGTCAAACAGAAAAGAAGGGTTTGTCGTCAACTGCTCATGTCTGGCCAAGTCGAAATTTTATGGTGAGCTCTAGTTTTGTGATATTGGCAAAAGAAGAACCATCACCAACGTATTTATGTGCAAAACTAGTTGTGAATAAATGAAGGTGGAAAGGGTCTCTATTCTTGATTTTTCTTGATTTTATTTGTAACTAAATGACATATGAAACTTTCTTTAAACTTTTCAAAGAAATTTCTTCATCCGACATGTACAATATCTTACTCTATTTGAGTTCCCATGCAATGTACATGCTTACAGTACTTTTATTTACGGTCTTAGTGCTCCATTTCTAATTGGAGATCTTTCTGGGTAATTTAGTTTAAGAATTCAACTTCAACTTTCAAATGCATCTGTGTTTAAACTTGAAAGCACAAAACTCAAGATTCTACATTTGTCCATTTTTCAATCGTTCAATATTAAAGATGTACGGTATGTTTTTTTGCACAGGAAATTCGTCATCTGCCATTTTAGATGGAGTTGGTACAATGACTCTTTTGAGGTTTGGAGAGGACTATGTGATGACCATGCCTTATGCACACTGTAAAGGTTCGTTTATATTTAAACTCTGATAAGATAAAAAGGTTTACATTACAATGGCTTTGCACGAGCTATACACCTGCAGGCTGGGTTGGCACAGGTCAGGAAATGGTCAGGGAAACAAAATTCTTGTAGCTCAGGGAAAAGTCATGGAATTTTATTCTGAGTCAGTGAAAATTGACATTCTGAAGAAAGTCAGGGCAAATTGAAATTACAACACCTCTGATTTGATACCATTGATGGTTGGAAGAAACATTTCAGGTCACTGTGATCACAACAACGTTTTGTTTTTGAAGCAGAGGCTGAAGGTTGCTGCTATATCTGACATTTTATTTATTCGGTCAGGGAAATTTTATTTTTATCAGGGAGAAGTCGGGGAATTTTGAAAGCTGAAAACTGATGTCTGTGGCAACCATGTTTTGGTGCATCACATTTCTTAGCTGACTTCTGCACAGCAACAACGTATCATTAAAAATGTCTGGGTATTTAGAAAATCGTTTACCATGCTTCTTCCCATGAGGGAACGTTGTTTGACAAACCCAAACAACGGCTGGGAAGGAGCCTAGTTGATGTTGTACATTTGAGCTTACAGTATTTCTTTTCTTTTTTCCAGGTATTTTGATCGGCACGTTAACGATGGAATTAGGAGGAGTCGTTACCATCAACTGTGAGAAGACTGGGTACAAGGCTGAAATTGAATTCAAACTCAAAGTACGTATGGGTAAAAAAATTGTTGACATAATTTACTTTATTAGCATAATTCGATAAATTTATGGAGGCTCTGACATTCAGAAACCATAAAATATATGACAGAAGTACGTGTCTTTAGTTGCAGACGTTTGAACTTCTTGAGTGGAAACATCTTTTTGTTCAATTTTGATTTCTGTCTTTCTTTTTATATACTGGTGATAACTTATGGTATTGTTTTTTCATTGGGCGAATAAGCATAATTAACAGCTATTACTAGTGGTAACCACAGGTTAGAAAGTGCGGGCCTCGACAAACTTTTGTTTTCGGATTCTAATCGTTCTTTGTGGAGGAAAAAAATTCTCAACTTCCCAGTGTTTGAACGATACATTTTCAGATCCTTTTGCATGTGCTTTAACCGTTCATGGTCGAAGATTAAGGATTGATAATTGACAAATCACTGGACAAAAGTAACGCGTCACGCGAGGAATGCATGATTTAATCGAGCACGCGGTGCAATTAAGATGTGATTTTCCTCTGTCGGTGAACTCGCTCTGTTGTCAGTGTTGTAAGGAATTTTTCGAGATTAAATAACTGTTGTTGTCGTTTTGCTCTGGTTTATCTGTAATACAATCACAGCAAATCTTCTCAAAACCAACGCCTGAACAACGTCTGCAAAACGTAGTGTTTCTTCCATGTGACAGAAGCCTAGATCTTATGTGACAAACTGTTGACATTGACACATTTTTCGACATTTGACACATGAACACATGAACATTTGACACATGAACAGATTTTCAACTTCCGGTGTTTCGACAAACTGTTGTGATTGACACATTTTTCGCATTCTGATCGTTCTTAGTGGAAGAACAAAATTTTCAACTTCCGCTTTGCAGCTAGTCTTTTAAAAACGTGGCGCGCACGCGTCATACGCAATCCGCTGGTCACTGTCAAGATTAGGGTTGCGGGCCTCTCTTGGGCCCGCAATGAAATAAATTTTGTAAACAAGGACTGCACGAACTTTCCTCGTGTACTGTTACACTGGACAAACGCCCAGGCAGTATCATGTGTATCAAGGCATCTTTAGGAATGTGGAAGGTTGTTTTTTTAAAATATCGTACTGTTCCTTTTTTTGTAGCCCTTTTGGAAAAAGAGTGGAGAATCCAATTACATTGCTGGCAAGATAAAGATGGGCAAGGAAACACTATGTAGAATAGAAGGCAAATGGGTGAGTATGTCTACTTACTATTCATCGCAACTGTTATTTAGGGACTGGTCAAAAAGTACAGGGGGGGGGGGTGGGCCGGAGCAGAAAGGGGGTGGGTCATCAGTATAAAAATTTCCCGGGGGAGCATGCCCCCTGACCCCCCTAGATGGTTTGTGATCATAAAATAAGGTTTGCCTGTCTCTCTCCAACCTTCATAGATTCACGCTGGGCTTTCAGCCTTTTAATACCAGTAAACTCAAATAAACTTACAACAGACTAGTATAAGAAGTGATAGATTCATTCTTCTTTACTGTGTTAAGAAACGGGAAAAGACGTACCAGGAACAGCAGTGTCCATTAGGGAGAATCAGGGTGTTATATGTACATGTAGGTAATTTCACTTAAAAACTTATGTCAAATCAAAAACCTCCAACCCTTAACGGATAATAAAGAAAAGATTGGTTCCTTGATTTGTTTTAGCAAAGGGGGTGGGTCATGTAATTTTTAACCCCCTACCAGGGGTGGGTCAATCAGTTTTGAGCCAGGAGGAAGGGGTGGGTCACAAATTTTCGAACCATCACTTTTCCAATTGCTCCGGCCCACCCCCCCCCCCCCTGGTACTTTTTGACCAGTCCCTTATTAGATGTGTTATTTTAACTGTTATTTTACGGATCTTGTTGAGTGGTGGCCAAATAATATCGGCTGGAAACCTGAAAAACGAGTGGCAAGGCAGCGAGAAGATTTTGGAAAAGAGGACTACAATGTAGCTTTGCTACAACAACAACAACAACAACGTTTATTTGAACCGCAAAATTACTAAATTACTTAAACAATAAATAAATGGATAGAAACAAATACCAGTGTATTTAGAATCTCATTGCTATTTGATTTTCCCAGTAATATTTTTTCATTGTTTCTTTCTTTTTATTTTAGGACGGCGAGATCGTTATCACAGACTTGAAGTCGCCAATTCCTGCAGGGGTAAGTGAGACTTGCTTCTGAATCCTTTTCCTACTTCAACATTATTCAGAGAGATGGAGAATTTTCTTGTACATACGAATTCACTAGTGATTCTTTTTGCACTGTTCATGTAGTGAAGAACCCCTTAGGTTTTTTTCACCGCTGATACTTCTTTTCATGTGATAATTACAAAAATATTCAAATCTGCATTTCTTTTAGGAGATCGAACCTCTGCCTGAACTGTTTTGGGATCCAACTCCTGAAATCAGACAGCAGAGACTTCCAAGACACTTGGTGGAGTACAGCACTCAGGGAGAATTCGAGTCTGAGAAGTAAGTAGTGTGACATAACGTGTTCTCTAAGACGGACACCGTCGGGCGGGCTCCAACTGTCCGTCTTAGAAAGGTGTCCTTAAGAGAGAGTTGACTGTATTTATGTAGTGTTATAATCTGTCAATGGGAGGCGCGGTGGCCTAATGGTTAGAGCGCCGGACTCCGGATCGAGCGGTTCGAGTTCAAGCCCCGGCCGGGGTCACTTGTGTTGTGTTCTTGGGCAAGACACTTTACTCTCAAAGTGCCTCTCTCCACCCAGGTGTATAAATGGGTACCGGCGACATAATGCTGGGGGGGAACCCTGCAATGGACTAGCATCCCATTCAGGGGGGAGTAGAAATATTCCTAGCCGCTTAATGCTACGGAAACCGGGATAAGCTCCGGCAGTGTGGGCCGCTTGGCTCGTGGCTTCTCCTTATAACCTGTCAAGTGTTTGAAGAATACGCAACTGAATGCCGTGCAAGTGAAATACTTCTAAGTTAACTTTCAACAAGGACAATGCAATAAACAATAAATACAGTAAACTCCCGGTTATAATAATCCCCTCCTGCTTATACATGTAAGTTGCTGTTTATCAGTAGTTAGAGTCCTACACATCCACCCCCGTTAAAACCCGCTCCCCTCCAACCTTTTCTTTTTAACTTACTAACGCTCTCACAGAAATAAAATAACCTCATTCATGTTGTGCTTTAATCTGTCAAGTGGAAAACTGTTCGAAGAATACGCAACTGAATGGTTACCTTTCAAGATTATACTGTTGTGCAGTTTTGGCATGCAAGCTCACCACTTTTTAAATTAAGATACAATCAACTCCCGATTATAATAACCCCCCCCCCCCCTTCCCGCTTATACACGCAAGTTCCCGATTGTAATTAGAGTCCTATTCTTCCACCCCTGTTATAAGCCCCTCCTCTCCCCCCGCCCCCAAACCTTTCTCCGACTCTCACAGAAATCGTACTTCAAATTGAAATTGATCTTCACGAAATTATGTTAAAAAGAGTTCGACAATCCTGTACTGCATTGTACGCCACCGTGTGTAACATTCACCAAATGTCACAATCTAATTTACAGGTTATGGACCCATGTCGGAGATGCCATCAGGATAAATGACCAGGTAGGAGAACAATCCTTGTCTGCAGATCCTCATTGTCACTCTTTTTGGTAGTCGAGCTCGAAAAACAAAGCTGAGTCTAATAAAATCTATTATACAAAGAAAGGTGGATGCTGTCTGAGGCCTAATGGGCATTTTGGGGAGCTGATGTACTATATATGATTAATTTTTTGATATGATATTAAGAACGTGCAACGATTGCAGTCCAGATATAATTGATTGTATTTGACGACAAAAGTAAGCGAGAAACGGCGCTTCAAAACGAAACAGTTTTTGATCCAAGCTTCTACTTTATTATTTTACCTAAGAATACTTGTGTCCTTGTGATTTTCTTCAGGAAAAGGCCACAAATGAGAAGTTTATTCTTGAAGAAGCTCAGCGGAAAGGTCACAGGGAGAGGAGAGAAGCAGGGGTGGAATGGATTCCTAAACTGTTTGAACGAGATCCAGCAGCTCCTAATGCTATCAATAGATGGCTTTACAAATACAGAGAGTAAGTGACTAGTAAAACTGTCATTTATATTCACCATCTTTTCTTGTATCGGATGCGGTTAAAAAAATTAACTTTACAGGGTAAACACAATTACTGGTGTCCCAGTAGTCTACAATGTAGCCCTTGAATAAATAAACAAACAAACATGTAGATAAATAGAAACTTGTTAAAAAATTCCATCTGGTAGGAGGCTGACCAGCTGGCTATATGGTCAAAGTGTGGAGGAGTTGATTTCGTTACCACCGAACACAAATCCAAGTCCAGCGCCCTAACCACTTGGCCACGCCGCCTCCTCTTCGGTTAGTCTTACCCACCTTCCCATCCCTTGAACAATGTTATTCTCGCAATCCCAAAAGTTATCATTTCAGTCCAAAACCTTTACTTGACGAGTGATTAGCGACACTGGCCGGCAAATAGTCACAATTAGCCCAGCAATTCTAGAAAAAAAAAGCCCCAGCTGCTTTTCATGCGGGTCCCCTATCCAAATCGAATTGGAATTTGAAAATGTTAGTTTTTCAAGAGGGAGGAAAACCAGAGAAGCAACCCTCGGAGAAGCAACCCTCGGAGCAACGCGAGAACCAACAACAAACTCAACCCACATATGACACCGGAATCGAACCCACGCCACACTGGTGGGAGGCGAGCACTCTTATCACTGCGCCATCCCTGCTTCCCATACATCCTTTCAACACTTTTATATTGGTTTGATTTATTTTTTAGCGTTCGACCTTGGGACCCGATGACAGACCTAAAGGAGTATGAGTATGAAGGTATCATCAAGACCCAGTACAGACTTAAAGCGCCAATGGTTAGAACAACCAGCCTACTTAGTGTCCAAACACCAGATCAGATCAAGAAACCCATATCAAAACGAAAACGTCCCTCGTCGGGTCGATCACGGGGCAGTGGTCAAGCGAAGGGATCACGACGGAGCTCGATGGACCGCTCGGGTACGTCGACGCCCGATCCCGAAGCCGAGCACTCGAGTAGTGTCGAGGATGATGACGATGATTCGAGCATCAAGGAAAACATTGACGTGGCGAGTCTAGAGAAGGTGTTTCAACCGCTGAAGGATTTACAGAAGGAATGCGTGCAACAGATGAGGGCGATTAGAAGCGACCTGCGTCGACATTATTCCTCTCATCAGGACGACCTTGCTACACTTCAGTTCAAAGACTGGCTCTTACTGCTTATGTTTGTAATAACTCAAGGATTCTTTCACTGGTACTACAGATGATCGTGGTGTGCTATGCTTACGGTACAAATGCTTAAATGTTAATCGAAAGGAAACCATTTAGAAGAAGAGGAGTGTTGAGATTCTAACACCCCAAATCTTTTTGAAGCGTCGAAAAAAAAGTCCATGAAATAATATGTCCTTGAGATTTATCGGGACATTTTTTAACTGAGGTTTTGAAGAGATCTTGACGTTGAAAATCTCTTTTCCTGAGACGTGGTTGCAAGGGAAATTTATTGAGAAAACTGAAACATCATTTCATAATTTTAAACCTGATTGCGCAAAAGTATTGAACTTGAAAATTAAGTTCTACAGTATTCATTTTCGTATGCTTTGCAGGAATTTAAGGGGGAGTTAGTTTCATCAAGGGCGTTGATGGTAAAAGCCAAATATTCGCAGCTACAGGTAAAGAAACAGGACAGATAGATCTCAATGATGCAACGGTAAATGCGTCGAGGCCGATCAGTGATTGAGTGATTCGAGATCGACAGTTTTCGGAAAATACTCGGTGTTAGCTAGATGCATTACGACTATCTTTGTATCATGTTCGGTAGGGTTTCGGGCAATTTTTCCGAGGAAACGATTACCGGGTCCCCGAAGTGTGTTCACTGCACGCTTGGAATTGTTTCTGGCATTTTTACGTAGAAACGATTGTTCTTCGTGACTATGCTCGGATTGGTCGTGGGCATTTTCCGAAGAAAGCGGTTTGTCTCCGAAGTACGTTCGTAACGTGTTCGGAAGCAGTTACCACTGGCTAAACTCGCCTAACACATTTAACTTAGCAAGGCTTTGCACAGCGAAGAAAAGCTTAATGTTGTTTCCCTCTTCATTTTGGTGGGTGTTTTTAAAGTTCCACATCACAAAGTTGAGCAAATGTAATCTCAGTGCAGTTTGTTCATTCTTTGTAATTGTTATTGTATTGTTAATAATACGCATGTTGAAAGTTGTATTTTTGTATGACGTAAGGTAGCTGAGATTGTGTTTGGAGATGACATTCGTTGATGTTAAGTAATAGAAACAACTTATGTTGATCCAAGGGCCGATTCGGACGGTGCGATTTTATTCTTGGTGTAAGTTGGACGGTCAAAATTGGCCCTCTAGATATTAATGTGATTGTACGATTTTTTGGAAACCAACATAATAATACTAGTAAGTAAGCAAGCAAAGTACTATTTATCTATCAAATGCCACGTCATTTTACCCTTTCAGCCCCAAAATAGATCAGGTTTTGCAGATGACATGATTTAGGACATGATCATCAAAGGGAAATGATCTTAAAAGAACGTTTTTTGTGTTATGCGTTTGCTATGGTAGCTGTCGTAGAAGTCATGATACTCGTACGTTGTGCTTTAGCCAATCAGATTGAACTTGCTGTTTTTCATCCAATCAGAAACGAAACAATTCTAATGTTTTCCCGCGCTTTCCGCGGGTTGGATGTTTTTGTCTTCGAAGTTTGGCTTGTTTACTGTAGTAAAGACAGACAGTTTAGAGACCGCTTTGCCAGTAAGCCAAAGTTCTTTGACAAATTCCGACTGGGGCTTGAATGGTGAAACGTACTTTTGTTAAGAGTGGTTTGTTAAACAAAAACGTGGTAGCCCTGTTGTGTAAACGGCGACTTGCATCTTAAAAGTTAGGCAGAATCTGAAGACGTCGAAAACATCTTGAGTATGGGAAGAAGAATAAGAATTTGAAAACTCTTCAGGAACGGAAGAAAGAAGATTGTTATGTAATAGTAATGGTACTTACTTAACTTACAATCACAAATTAAAGAAAAAATTAGAGATATATATTCAAAATTGGTTAAAAACGTTTTTAAAATTTCTTCAGTGACCTGCAAGATTAGAAAACCTGTACAAACTAGTTATATTGTTGAAAATATTTTACCCTTTTATTTATAAAAGTGAATATAAATTTATCAAAAAAGTAATAGTTATTTATGATCACGATGCCGGAATTAATTAATGAAACGTTTTAAGACCAATACGGTACAACCTTTTTGCTTGATTTTTCAAATTTAGTAAGTTGTACGAGTTAAGAGGCTGTAATATTGTAATGTCAAAACAGCATTTGCACTTTGAAATTAACCTTACTGGGAAGGGAAATAGTTAATTTTATCAATTGATATAACGTAAATTTAAGTTTAATTCGATACTCTAGCTGGCCCACTTTAATCGCTTGTTTTTTTTCGAAGCTGGGAAGTAAATATTATGTAAGAAATTGTAGATCTGGCCATTTCAAATTTCACTGTATATTATTATTTTATGGCATCATTCACATCTGATGAATAAAATTGATTTTTCTCATCTGTTAGTGTGAAATTTGACTAATCTCTCTGCTTAATTGTTCTTGGCTAACTTGGTGCCGAATGTGACCAAGCTGTCAAACGTCAAAGAATATTGTTGGTATTCAAACATTTAAAAACATTTGGCAATTTATGTTGGACTAACGGACTGAATGTGCGAAGTGCCTCGTTCCCAGGTCTGCTTCAACGTTGCACAAGGTGCGCTTGGAGTTGTGGGACTGATAAAGTTTCACTTCCTTCCCATCAAGCTCCGGACTCCTTGATTTACCGGAGACCATCCCGTTCCTTTATTTGTAGCTTGCCTTTACATTGTTATGAAAGCGCAGTACCCCCGAAGAAAACATGCAAGTCTATAAACTCCTAGGATATCTGGTTGATATCAAGGCTCCTGGGTTAATGTACGGTGCAAACGAACTGATGATCCGACTTTAGCCTGCGTAGCTGGCGGTTTTGTTGGGGTTTAAAGTGCACACAAGCAGCGGCGAAGCGGCAGGTGGCTTGGGGAGGAGGAGGTCTGCTCCAACGTTGCGCAAGGTTTCGAGCAAAGTAATGGGGATGTTATATTTACGCGCTCTTTTTTATGTCTTGTCTATTCTTGGTGGTCCAAAAAACAGAAAGAACAACGAGCATATATAGGTCCGCAATACGTACGTGTGCACAGTGCAGCTTTAAGTTCAGTTGTATGGAATGGCTTGGATTTGCATAACCACTTATGTGACAGCCCCAGCAACAAGCTCTAAGGTGTCATAATTGAAATAGTTAAAAATTTGCACCAATGAGCATCTGGCCTCTTCAATATCTAGCATTTTGGAACGAACTTAGTCTATTCAAATCCTGTTCGGACACAAGGTGACAGATGTATCAACGCTGTACCATTGCCCAATTCTATATAGCCTGTTCCAGGCTCTCAGTAGTTGGGGGAGAGCGAAAAACACGGGCATATGGAAAAAAAACAAGGAGGACAAAGCCTTCGCTCGCCTTCGTCCTCCTCGTTTTTTCCTTGCACGCCTGCATTTTTCGCTCTCCCCCAACTACCGATAGCCTGGAACAGGCTAATTTCTATAGTCCTTCGAGTTAACACACTGTCTCAGAACTGTGCATGTTATTGAGTACTGTCCTTGAGGGAGCTACATCTGGTCATTGTTATGAAGATTGTTACCAAGAATTGCCCTCAAACACTGTTTCTTTTGTAATTCTTCAACCTTCCATTGGGTTTCTGATTCAAGATGAAGGTTTCTTTCAGCTGATGGTTAGTAAGAGGAGCCTTAAGCCATCCATCAAAGTCCATAGAAACTGAGGGCAACCACTAATAATTATTGTTTTGACACAATCCAGTGACTCATCTGAACTGATTTGTTGACCGCTATCGGTAAATTTAATTCTTTTCAGCAAACAAATGCATGAAAAATAATTAACATCCAGGGTCCATCCATTGATCAAGGACATGAAAAATTACTGACGTTGTGGAGGGGGACAGAGGGGTCTGAACCTACCGCCTCCTGTGCTTTTTACTCCTGCTTCACATATTTTTTACTCCTGCCTCCGGCCCCTCTCCGTAGCCATTCTCTCCTCTTTGTCCCATATCTATTGCGAATATAATGAAATGTTGCAAAATTTTACTTGTTTTCTCCCAGTTCCCGTCACCTTAGGAATCCCGCTTCGCACCCTCCCTTCTGCTTCCCGCCCCTTTTCTCCCAGGCTCCCACCCACCTGTTCCCCTCCACAGACAATTTAAATACCAGTTCTAGAGATGTCACCTGCCTTGTCAAAGATTATCAATAAACGTCAGCCATGTGACAGGTAATCCTATATTTAATCACATATGCTCCTTGCTTGAATTATTAGCTTCAAAAATTATCAAAAGTAAAGACCCCCAAGAATAAAATCATTAAACTACAAAAAGATTTCCCATTACTGAAAATCAAAAAAAGTTGCATACATTGGGCTTTTCATAAACTATGCTGCTTGGAAAAACTTAAGAAATGATCCCTTTCAAATATACAATTAAGTAAAGATAAGACCATCTAAGCTTTGCCATGCATATGGCAAAAAAAATGAGTTTAAATACTAAACATTACATCGCCAGTTCTAACATATTTAAATCCAGCTTTAAATAAAGGCGAATCTCCTATACACTATACACTCCTATAATACACTCAAAACAATATTAACATTTTTAAAAAGCATGATAAATAGCCAGAAATAGCAGACAGTTTTGTCTTGTTTGATTTTATGCTACCAAAACAAATTCTGGCTGCTTCTTCCGAAAGTGAGCTATCCATCACTTCTCATTAATCCAAAATAAAATATTAATGTTTAAATAAGGCATTGGTCACTGACAGGTAAGCCTCAAAACCACTTCAATTAAACACGGCTAGTGTTGTGCTGTTTAAAATTTTAAAAAACTGCAGCAGTTAAAAGAAATTATTTGACATGACAACTTGAGAATACTTCGACACAAACACTAAGAAAAGAGCTCAAAAGAATTGTTTTGATTTTTTCAATTACATTTAATAACTTCTCAATCTGACAGCTGATTTGTAGTAGCTTTTAATCATAAATGTTGGTCAGGTTCACGATCTATCAATGTTAATTGCCAAGTGTCACAGCAAGGAAACAACTTTTATTGTCAGCTAATATGCACCCACTATGAATAATTTTCTAAACGATAGCGCGAGCGTTCTACAGAAATTATAGTAACTGTGATGTGAATTGTACACTTTTCAATTCTTATATGTACACAAATAAGTTCTTGAAGGGAATTACTGTTCGATCTATTGCAGTTATAAACCTTCTAGAACCTTGTTGAATAGCCTTGATCACATTTCAAGCAAATACTTGGTGATCGTAAAGGTAAAAATTGTAATCAAACTGCCATATCTACACCGCAAGTCACAGATGAAATCCATGCTTGTATCAAACTGTGTTCGTTGCGTACTCCATGGCGGCAGATCTATCGTATCGTGGTTTTCGGTATCGCAAAATTGGAATAAGCCCCAAGAAAATATAAAGCACACCAGTAACAACGAGAGCATAACCAACTGCTATCAAAGATCTTGGCTTGGACAAGGCATAGTGGAATATCAGTGATAGAGTCGTGCCCAGCAACAACATGACAAGGCCAGCGAAAATCACTTGCCAACCGCGTCGCCGCCAAAACGACGAAAATTCTCGCCCAGTATTCACATCTGTTCCGTTTATAAAAAGCCGAAATCCCCCAAAGTAGTTCGTCCACGACAGAGAGTTGTAAATAAGCAGGAAAGAATGGCCATCTTGTTCCCACTCGTATTGCCCGCTACCAAAACAAAGAGGGCTGCAGGGATTGTAAGTCAGCCCGTGGTGATCCAGTTCGTGTCCGTTTACGTAGATACGGTATTCTTCACAGAAGCAACCAATTTCTCGGATTAGCTGGACCGTGTACTGTCGATATTCTGGACCAACCTTCAGATTTTGCGCCCAAGTACAAGTCGTTTTACAGCACGAAGGCATCGCGACGGTTCGGGGCAGTCAGCTAGCGAAGTTCACAGCGACAATATCGATCTTCGCCTAAAACTTTCTAATAAATTTCGGATTAAGAGGTCTTTTGAGACCCTTTGCTTAGTCGCTTTGCCTTTATCTGCGGGTTTTCTTCAAGCCAATGGCAAGTTAAGCTGTAATTAGGATGAATTATCCGCAAACCAAGGAATAAATGGTGATCGATGATACTCTCTTGCCAAAAATCGTTTGCTAAATGCAAACATGTCACAATATTATTGCGTGACATCTTTCCTCGCAATGTATTCGTGTTAATTTGCATAGTGTCAATACGACAGAAGACTCGAGTGCTGATTGGCTAATTAAAGTTAGAGTAATATTTTGTGCGAAAAGCAGGCGAAAAGAGTGTGTTCAATATTTTAATCCAAATATCCAAGAATCTAAGAATATTAGTTCGCCGTTTGTGCATCAATACGAAAAACTGCTACAGTTTCTTATTTCTTTTCAAGCGAATAAAAATCGCAATATATGTCCACTAATATTTTTCTAAACAACAAAAATAAAAATAGAAATTGAATTTGGGCAATTTGTCTAAATTTCACTTGCTTGACCTTCCATCTTTTTTAACGCATTATATTCGCTTTTGATAATTATCAGAGACCTCGCAGACTCCGAGGCTACCCTTGACGAGCGATTAGAAAACTAAACTAATATCATTCCGGTGTCAGTAAAAATGTTAGGCATGGTTTTCAAAAATCAAAAAACAAGAAGAAAATATTTTTAAAATATGCGAAAATTTGCGCAGCAAGCACTAATAATAATGCAAAATAAATGTAATACCATGTTTAATCACGTGACCAAAATTTTCAAAAGATGAGTCCATTTGTCATAAATTTGGGTAATCCATCCAAAGCGAGTTCTAAAAGGTCAAGAATGTCGCAAAAGAGGGATTAAAGTGTTTTTTATGTTAAGAACAGTTGATGTAGAAAAATTGTGCGAGCGGGCACGGGCCGCGCAGTCACCCGTTTTACAGATTATTATGGAAATAATATAGTTACCTTGAATGTTTACATGAATAATTCATCGGGCGCGGTTAAATGTAGCAGAGATTTAATATTCTTCAGATATGATTTAGCAGCGATTTTCAGACAGTGGTAGAAGTAAAGGTGGTTTTTATTGTGATCTTACAAGCCGTTTGTAAAAGGCGGGGCTGGTATAAATACAGTACAATATGAATGGAGTTGTAAAAAGCGTGGATCCGTGACAGGTGAATATTGGAAAAGAAACAATTAAGCATGGTTTTTCAAGAGATGCGGGCAGGAAAAAAACACATGCTTATCTAAAGATTGTAAACGCGCTCGTTTTTTTAACTGGTTTTTGAAAAAATGTTTGTTTTCTTTTTTTCTCCCTGCACGCAACTCAAATTATTGCTTACATATTTCATTCAGTTCACGGAACATCAAAACACGGCGCTGTATTTGCATGCGCTTTATAGCGTGTCCAAATTAAATGACTGGGCACAAATTGAGTGTGGAAAATTTGAAAATAAAACTTCAATGATCGCGATCAAGTGTTAAAGTCCAGCCTTTTTTATTTGTTGTTTTTTGGTCCATTTTCGCCTCCGGACCGTACTGACATTTTCCTCGACATGATAATGTAAACAATCTTTCCATATTTTCAATATGTCTTCCAGACAACATTTTAAATATTACCATAATTTAGCGAAACGTTACGCTGTTTAGTTTCTGGGCTAAACTCGTGGCGAGAGTGCCGGAAGTTTACAATATGTGAAGCGTCGAGATCTTGTTTCCTACTCTCTCTCTCTCTCCCCAGCTTGAATAAGTAATACTTGCGGTTTGGAGTTTTCTTATACTGTGTAAACAGGTCCGTAACGATTAGAATATCTCGCCACATGTGATGTTAAACCCTCCACAATCTTTAACAAGCCAAAGATTAACAAAACTCGTCCTAGGAGTTCCCATAACACAAAGTACGGTACGGTGTCCTCAAAGTACCTTATTGATTCCAATAAAATTCCAATCAACACTTCGATAAGTCCAAAATAAACGAGCACCCATCCGCGGCGTCTCCATAACTCCGACGGAGTTAGATCCCTTTCGATCTGCAAACCATCGATTAGTAAATGATACTCTGTCATAGACCAAACTCCAGGAACAATCATTAGTAAAAATGAACGGCCGTCGAATTCCCACGAGTGTTGTTCGCTTCTACTGCACACAGCTAAGCCATTCAGTCGCTTGAATGTTGCGTGATGTATTTGCAATCCGTTCGTAAATATGCGAACTTCTTCGCCACACCATCGCTTAAAGCGAACAAGTTCGACAGAATAATGTTTCTTTCCTGAGATAAAGTTGAAGCTCTTTTCCCATTTTTTGGTGGTTTTCCATAAACATGCTTGCATTTTTCCGAGATTGTTCCGCAAACTCAATCGCCACCTCCCTGAATCGCCGTGTGCGGTGGCGGGCAAATTATGCATTCGTTAATCACTTAACATTTATTTATTTGGTGACCACAATAACTGCCTGCTCCAATCAGATCTGTCATCAAACTGATCCCGATCTAGCTCTAATGATGCTAGCAACGGTTTGTTTGTGTGTAAGTGCTTGGCCGTTACACGACGTAAATCACAGAGTCGCACGTTTCTTCCAGATAAATTGTTGTTTATTTGTTATTTTTGTAGCTTGTCCTCTTCATAGGATTACATACATTGTATTTTGGGGGTGGTTTTCGCACGGCCGGCTACGGCCGGCACAGGCGCCAATGGGTTAATACACAGGTAGCCAAAGCTTAAGATACGACTGAAAATAAATAAAATGATCTAAAAACTTAATAAAATGATCTGAAATTATCAACAGCTTATTAGTCCAGTCATTTTACTAAAAATAATGGGTCAACCTGCAACTAATTGCAACAGAAGAAATTTCAACGGTTTTTGACCGAGAAACTTATCGTTAATAACATATCAAACGTCCCAGAAAATCCCGGAAGGGAAAGTTATTGAAAAATGGGTTTTTTGAGAAGCTCCGAGACACGTTTTTAGAGATACATGGAAACGAGGCTGAATAAAGCTTTTATAAAAACGCGCGTGTTTATGCCTTAAAAGTAAAAAATACAACAAAATTTGAAACGATATCTCAAGTTGAAGGTTTTTTTATTTTAGAAATCAAATTAATTTGGGACATTTCATATGTACACAGCTTTAATTTTAAGTGTATTTCAGGTGCTTGCCGTGTTAAAACCCGCAACCCTGTGTATAGGACTAAATGACATTAAGTTGTTTTTTTCTCTGGAGCGATTTTTTTCTTTTTTTTTTCTTTTTAATGAAACTTGTTGAACTGTTTAAACCTTTATTCAAAAAATAGTGATACAATTCAAGAAAGCTTAATTTTCGTGCGGAAAGAGTAAGAAAAGCGTGAGTTGGCGTGAGATCGAAGTTTTTAACTCGGAGCCGAGACTCACACCCAAGGCGGGAGAGTTCGCAGGTATAGTGTGCTGTGTTTGACGCCTGCAGAAATTTTAATCTCCGTCGAACAAAATGGCTTGAGAACTTCAATGTTCTGTGCTCCGACCAGGTAAGTGTATTCTGAGTTCTCTTCAAGAGTAATTTTTCTTTCAAAATGGAGAAGTTTCCCTTTGCTGAATCATAGTGTATCACATCCAAAGCATTGTTTCTAAAGCGATTCTAGCGAGTTTCTGCGGCTACAGTATTTCCTTGAGTCTTTCAACGCAGTTGAAATGCAACGTATTACATTCTGGCTTCGAAAATATAAACTAAAAAGCGAGATCACTGCATACGACGCTGCAGTGAGTTAAAATAAGAACAATGTTATCCTTTCTTCTACTTATAAAGAATGATATGTTAAGGTTTTAAACCCGATTGCTGAAATTTATTGGACTAAACATAGAGCGTCTATGATTCTATTGCACGTTTGACACAGTCTAACTTGTATCCTGGTAATTTTTAGACCAGCAAGAGCCTAAAATGAATAAAATGTGTTGTGCGATTTGCCAAAAATCGCTTGAAGATGACATAGTATCTCTCCGTCTGAAGGGAAGTGAGGGTATAAACCGCGCAAGCGCAGAGCGCAATGACAACATCCAAACTGTTCCCGGTTAAAAGGTACACAAGGCATGTCGCCGCGCGTATTCCCACCCTAGTAACATTGCCCAAGCCAAGAAACAAGAAATTGCAAGCTCGCAAACCTCAAGCCAACGTCGTTCATTGGATCGCAAGAGTGAAAAATTCTTTAGCTTTAATACGGACTGTTTCTACTGTGGTAACGAAATTGATTTTGAGGAGCAAAAGAAAAAGCCAGGAGAAGTGTTCCGTGTGACAACCCTCGAGACAAGAGTGACTGTACTAGAGGCATGTTCTGAAAGGGGGGATTTTGGGGTTGAAGTGGTACAGGCGAGAATTTCAAATGTCTATGATTTGCCGGCCGCCGGTGCTGTTTACCATCAGCTATGCAGCGTCAACTTCAGGACCAAAAAACAAATGCCAAAAGTATTCATTGCCTTAGATCAGTCTGATAGTAAGAAAAGAAAAATCGGACGTCCACAAGATGAAGAAAAAAACGAAGCGTTTGTCAAAGTGGCGAGCTTTCTTAAGGAGAACGACGACGAACAAATTACTGTCATGGATCTAATGGATAAAATGGAGGAGTATCTTGGTGACTCGACTACTGCCGCATAGCCGCACCCATATGAAAGCAAGACTTCAGGAAAACTTTAAAAGTACGTACCGCATCAGCTATTCTGCACAAATTTCACCCACAACAAAAGGATGTTGATCTGGATACGGAAAAATTAAGTATAATCTGAACTGCCTTAAGGTTGATCAAGAATGACATCAAATTGCATAAAACATCCATCGAAATCTACCCTTTGATCGAAAACGAAGCTGAGAAAAGCGCTAAATTCCTCCTAGCCATGCTAAAGATGTTTTTGGAGGGTATTCTGGTTGGTAAAGATAACGGGAAGTTAGCATCAATTGAACGGGCTATTGTTCAGGTGGCGCGACCAAGAGTGATTCTTGCGCCTTTACAAGTTGGTTTAGCAGTGCAGCTCCATCACAACTTCGCATCGCGATTTCTAATAGACACCCTTCATCGCCATGGCTTCTGGATTATGACAGAGAGTTTGTTTAGTACGTAGCTGACAATGTGGAACATAATCTACGAACCCTTGACGGTAAAGACACCTTTCATGGCATGGGCATGATTTGTACCATCACTCCTGGCACTAACCGAAAAAGAAGCGTCCCGTCGAGTCCCGAGACGAAAGATTAGTCCTCAAGACATCTCAGCAGCTGGAAAAAAAAGAAATACTGATACGCCCGCCATCTGAGCCAAGGCAATCACAAGTGGAAATAGAGTACAATAACGTAGTTGTTGCAAATGTAGTAGTAGATCCCACAGCGAATTTGGACATACTTTGGAAGACGTTTCTGCTGTTTAACACCACACGCCCAGCATGGGCTGGAATGATGCAAGCTGTCCACCGGGGTAACCATCAGGGGACCTGAACCCAAGCGACGTCACATGTATTTCCTCCACTCTAAAAATTTGTGTCTGAACATGCGCGGCGCCACAACATCGCTAACCCCATCGTCACATTTGACCAGCCCCTTTGGTGGAAGGTGTTCCACATCATCAGCACCGAACCAGCTAACAGTGACTTAGGCAAAGTTATTTTGCAATTAGGAGCCTTTCACACGCAAATAAGCTTCCTTGTTAGCATTGGTCATCCTATGGAAGGATCAGGGTAGAGGGAAGTTCTGGAGTTAATATATGCGTCAAAAATCATTGAACGCGCAGTCCGCGCGCACCTCATATAATGAGATTTATTTTGCTTACAGAATACTTTTTGATCACTTTTTCCTTCGGATGAAAGTTTTCAGGCATATTTGAAGTACATTTCATGGTTTTTGGATGAAATGAATGGAATTCTGGCCATAAACAAGCATAATAACAGAATTTCTGTTTTTGAGCCTCGTTTACATGTTACGCAAAAGCACGACTCAGAATCCGTTAAATTTTCGAGATGTTCCCATGCATGGATCCTTTGGGACTTTTAGTATGTTGATCTAGGGACTTATTCGAAATGATTGGCGGTAAGAAAGCTTCTGTTGCATTAAGTTGCAGGTCCAACCACAAAATGACTGGACTATATTGTTTTATCTATCTTCTATTACATATTCATGTGAGCTTTGTTCTACGAGTGAAAATTAGCATAATATATGCTAATACTAAAATTGCTCTCAACTAACAAAGCGAAGCGATAGGTCGCACATTTGAGCCATCAGAATGCCGACCCGTGTTCACAAAATGAGCTGTAATTCTCAAAGTTTGCCATTTCTCACCCAAAACGCCTCAAATTCATAGGCTACGATAATCATCCTGAAAATACATACCGAAAAATTGCCCAATGTTACATCCTTTCCCCGTTAAAATGAATTATTTCAGTGGTAAACCTCAACGAACCATCCGTGGCCCGAGCTCTTCTGCATTTAATCGTGGATTTGGGACCTGGCGTCTAACATACGCGTGCTAGTCATATGGGTATGACCTTATAGCTTAAATATGTAGCTGATAGTCACAAGATTCCTACAGCCAATCAGCTAGCTACTATTTGCTTAAAGACTATACAGACCAATTTCCCGGGACAAATTGCATAGGCATAGCAATACGGGCACATCGTATCTTATAGCATATAGAGTTTTTCAAATCCAATAGTTAGCAATTTTTTGCCCGCCCATCCCATTCCCGGGCAGTCTTAAGTTTATATGTGTCTAATCTTATTTCATTTCGTGTACGTTAGTTGATTTCCATTTTATTTGTAGTTTTCAATCCAGTATTTCAATATTATGTGTATTGTACTTAATAAGATATTATTTGTGCATTGTAATAAAGACTGCCAGAACCCCAGTCCAGTGTCCGCGTGGTGGTTTAGATATGCAATTTGGAACCACAAAAGCCACTTTCTAGGGGAGGTGTATGGAATTTTGTTTGTTTACTTTTCATCCCTGAGCTCATGAATATGAGGTCATCATGTGTTGCACGAGACATTCCGTACACCTCCCCTAGAAAGTGGCTTTTGTGGTTCCAAATTGCATATGATTAAATGCAGAAGAGCTCGGGCCACGGATGGTTCGTTGAGGTTTACCACTGAAATAATTCATTTTAACGGGGAAAGGATGTAACATTGGGCAATTTTTCGGTATTTATTTTCAGGATGATTATCGTAGCCTATGAATGTGAGGCGTTTTGGGTGAGAAATGGCAAACTTTGAGAATTACAGCTCATTTTGTGAACACGGGTCGGCATTCTGATGGCTCGAGTGTGCGACCTTTCGCTTCGCTTTGTTAGTTGAGAGCAATTTTAGTATTAGCATACATTATGCTAATTTTCACTCGTAGAACAAAGCTCACATGAATATTTAATAGAAGATAGATAAAACAATATTAAAGCCGTTGATAATTTCAGATCATTTTATTAAGTTTTCAGATCATTTTATTTATTTTCAGTCGTATCTTTAAAAGCTTTGGCTACCTGTGGTTAATACAAGTCTTTCACATTTTAAAGCGGTGCTAATATTCAACCTAAAGGATTTGTTTCCGCGACAATCTATTGCGTTAGTCACGCTAAACACGAGTAAATAATCATTTATTCGCGTTCTCAATTCAACGGATTTCTTTTGGATGTGGGCCGAGAGAATGGGTATATATGAAGAATGTATTGAACCGCTGAACTGTTTGTTTGCTGTAGTAGGCCGGAATTGCGACACGAGTACTACAGTATTTTCAATGTGTTTTCCATTGGGTTTTCTTTGGCTCCTTAATTTGCGGTTGAGTTTTGTAAACAGCGCATTGTTTACTTCTAGATTGCAGTTTTAATTTAGAATGTGATGGGGAAGTGTAAAGTATTCAGGTAAGCTTAGTTCTAATACAGTAGAATCCCAGTAACTCGAACCGTATTTACTCGAATAAGCGCCGCCCCCGATTAAGCGCCGCATTTGGGACGCGAAAAATTCAATAAGCGCCGCGGCGCTTATTCGAGTAAATACGGTTCTCGGTTAACTCGAACAACCCCGCTAATGCGAACTAACTTCCATTTCACTTGGACCCAATATTCAGTCATTGCTCGGTTAATTCGAAAACCCCGCTAAGTCGAAGACTTTATATGCTTTTGATAAATATGAAGAATTTTGTAATGTTGACTTGTTTCCTTGGATATTATTCTTCAGTCACCTGACCCATCACGTGGATTGAAGATTACTGTAATTTTTGCATACGCAAGCCAAATCGGTCATAAACTGTTTTCAAACGTTTAGTTCTTTGTATTCAAAGGAAAGTTCTTGCAGAGTGCGTTTTATCCAGTAGTCCCAAGTTATCAGTACAAAGATACGCACGTTAATGCTTTAGTTTGGCAAGAGTGAACTTAATGAAATAACATTATAAACGGATACAAATTCCAGTGGTTTTTAACTGTTGCGGAGTGGAGTGGTTTTTAACGGTTTACGAAGTTTAAAGGAGCAATAGAGCTCTATTTACTGCTCAATAAACTTGTTTTCAATAGAGCACTGAACTTGACAGTTGTCATAAACTTTTTATCACCGTTGGAAGAATTCACTCTGGAAAAGAGACAGATGTTCAGTGGAGCAAGAGAGTTACCTTGAGTGCTCAACAGATTTCCGTTTGCAAGAGAGACACCATAGAGTGCTCAACATAACTTTACTTAGCTGAAATTTTCTGATTAAAGCAATATATAGTTTGCAATACTTATAATTAGTGAAAATTAGTTATGATATGTGTCGAAAGTCAAACAAACACAGAAAATTTATTTTAAGAATGTATAAGTTACAGCTAATAATTATGAAATTAAAACAGTGTGAACTCCAACCTTATCATATATGTGGTAGAGTCATTTGTCTTAGTGGTGACATTGAAGACATGAAGACATGAAGACAATACCAATAGTAATTTAAAAGCACAGAGTGCTTCCTTAGCAAATTCTGGTTCACTGTTTGAAATAAGATTGTCTGAGTTAAATTTATCTGCAATTGATGTTGGAGGAGGTGGAGATTGTTTTTTTAGAGCTGTTTCTCATCAACTTTATGGCAATCCTAATAGTCATTTATCTATACGTACCCTTGCTGTTAATTATTTAGTTCAAAACCCAGATCAGTTTATCGAAAGCAACACTGAACATTCTTGGCAAGGTTACTTAAACAATATGTCATGCCAGGGTACATGGGCTGATGCTATTATAGTACAAGCAGTGGCTAATTGTTTAAATTTGACAATTTATATTGTTGAATCTAATGAAAGTTTTGCTCCTTTGACTGTTGTTCAACTGACCAATAAATATGACAGGGGAATGCAGAAATATTGTCATTGGTCACATTGACGAAACTCATTATGTATCTACTATTGAAAAAAATATTAATCGCTCTTATTATCAATTGAACATCAGATTGGGTCATTTTGTAGAAGCGTTTGAATTAGTTGACTTTGATGAAAATTCAAAGCTATGTCACATGTTTAAAACAAAGAGTTTTCGTCTAAAATAAAGTACCATTTGCCTGAAATCTGATCACTAGTATATAAAACAATTAAGTCTAGAATAGCAATAACACTTTGAAGGACAAAAAGGATTTCCAAAAACTCAACAACAAAACTTAACAACAAGGGGTTTCCTATTGGTACCCCATCCAAAAATAACCCCGCTCAACAAACCTTAACTTTGGCGATAGGATCATAGGCCTTCGGGCACCATCGTTCCTGGGGGGCGGGCCTTTTGCCCGGTGCGTGGGTTGAGCCGTGGGCATGTGACATGCATTGAAGTGGGCTGCCTGCTTGCTTTTCGTGGCGTTTCCGGGTCTCTCCCGTTCTTTCCTCTCTTCCATTTGGGGGGGCCGCGTCTCCCCCATTGGTTCGCGTGTACAGCGCGGCGTGATCATTTCGGGTTCGCTGCCCGGCTTTGGTCGTGCATGCTTCTCATTTGTTCAGCTTGTCTGTCCCCGTCGCACGCTCAGCTGGGCTGATTCACTACTTTCGCGGTCCGCACGATGATTCGAGGGATCGACGCAGATTGGATTGGACTTTCACAAGTAGGTTTTCCATCTTTTCCGTTTGTATTCGTTTAACGTAATGTTGACGCCTTTCGGCTTTTTTCTTTTTTTCCTTAGGCTGTTGCCCGAATTCTACATTTTCCCGAATTTGGCACTGGGGGGGCTGCAGCCCCCTCCCCCCCCGTCTCGTACGCCTATGGATAGGATGACAACCACTACTTTCCATGTGATATAAGAAAGAACGCGTAGCTCACCTCACACCACCTCACCTTGAGCGGGGTTTTACTTGGATGAATGACCTTATGAAAACCCCTTGTTGTTGCGATTCCATTTTTAAGTTTCTCAGTACAAACTTATTAATTTCAGGTACTTTTATTTCCCTTTTAACAGCTTCCTACTTCGGCTTTATGCGTTTCTTTGTCTCGAGCCTATGCCCGACTTCACCCTCCCCCCCCAAAAAAATCATTCTTCGAGGCATTCTTTACCTTAAATTGCCGTATTTTTACTTGAGATTGTTTGTTTTGGTAGCTGTTGTTGCCACTTTTTAAAATGTTTCACACTTCTGCGTTTTACAAAATTCAGACATTCCGCGTTTTAAGAAAATACGTCAATGCGCATTTTACAATGTTACTCCCATCAACCGTGCCGTTCCACCGTTCCGCCATTCCTCCTAATAGACTAACCCGAATATCCAGGAGGACAGAAATTTTCATACTATGATATAGGGCTGCCAAAACAGCTAAAAAAAAGGTTTGGTATACGGCAAACGAGTCAAAGTTCCAGCAACATACCCCCAACTACTAGAAATATACAAAGTACAAACGAGTTAAAATCCATAACAAACCATGGCTAAAAGATACAGGAGCTTACCCTACAGGGAAAATATATATTTCAAGACTTGCACTCCTAAACAAATGAAAAGCCTCTTTCACCCTTTAGCAAAAGACTACTCCATACCACAATTAACTGCCAACAGATAAACCATAGCAAAATAGTCGTAGTCTCACCTTACCTTTGATTTTTAAAATATTGAAATAATTTACAATTGAATTGATATTAAATGCTTACAAGATCAGCCAAGCATCAGTGGAAGTATTTTAGCAGCTAATGACATAAACAAAAAGAAAATTATAATGCGGTACATATGATAAACGGCACGCAATGCATGCAGAAGCGATGACGTTTTACAAGGGGTCTTAAATAATTTTCAGGAAATTTGTCAAAAAATTAACGTATATGGAAGTAAAACTTAAAACAGCAAGGGACCGTTCTGTGTTGAATTGTTCAACTTATCTTGTAGCGTGACATCCGATATACAACATACGATACCTCTCGGATGGTCAAGCGCACTCTTGTAATTGTTTACACCGCCCCTTTTTTAAAGAATGAAAAGATTTCTGTCTACTAAATCTAATAGAATTTATCATGCCCGGAATCGGGAGTATTTTGCCTTGAGTTTTTCGTCCCCAGCGTGGTTCGCATGGAGCTGTGTGAATGATGCGGGTGATTAGTCCCCAAGTTCCACTTTTCGGAACGAATTAAAAGAATGAAAGAATGAAAAGATTTCTGTCTACTAAATCTAATAGAACTCATCAAATATAATTTTTTTTATGGTCCTTTCCAGCTGCCCGGAATCGGGAGTACTTTGCCTTGAGTTTCTCGTCCCCAGAGCCCCTTGTCCCGCTCAGTTTGGGGCAAGAGGAAAAAGTGGCTTTGGAGACACATGATTTGATTGGCTTGATTTTTAACAAAGAGAATTTGAATCTAGTCAGTCAAATCAACCGTAGTAAAATCTCTTACAACAAACGTTTGCTCGTTCGATTTGCGCCTGCACTCATTCCGTTCAGCGGATACCTGCCACAGAGTCTGCGGGGGAGAGAGATATATGGGAGCCGGGAAATAGGGAAAGTGGAACTTGGTGACTAATCACCCGCATCATTCACACAGCTCCATGCGAACCACGCATGACCGCAAGACCAGGGAACGAGCTTAACGCTTTAACTTTCTACACGATACTGCGTGCAACAGTTTGTCAGTTAAAATAGATTTTCTGACGCGGAAACGTTTAATTGGGATCTGCCTCGTCTCCAGGCGTCCTCCTCCTTGGTCGTGCACAGTCCGCTTGGCATTGTGGGACTGGCGTGCACGGTTCGCTTGCTCGCTTTCCAACCATCAACCCCCGCGCTCCCTGTTTTCCCGCCTTACCGCCTCGACTGTCCGGTCGATCGGCGGCATTCGGCGCATGGGGACGAGGCAGATTGGAATAAGTTTGCTTTGCTCAGGCGAAGGACAGATGAAGATTAGATTGTGCTTGGCTCTTTTGTAAGGGATAGAGGCCTACCCTGGTATGTCATTGAATCTACAGAAACGGCATAAAAAATACCAAACAAATGATCAAACGACAATGTTATTGCGTGTTTCAGTGTGACTACTTGAGCTGGGCCACTTGGAACAAAGTTAACCAATCAAAAAGTTTAAATTGAGAACCATGGATAGTGATTTTTTTCGTAAACAGACAAATTACATCGGAGCATTCAGACAACAGTTCTACAACCAAATTTGAAACCAAGTGAAAGAATTTGCGTACTATCGACTCCTTCATTCTGTATACCCTCTACAGATCCCATCCTTGACCAACTGTTGGCGGCAAATTATCATAACTATTGTTTTATTAAAAAAAAAAAAAAAAATAGCTCGAAACCCCGAAACGTTTATAACCGCTCAAAATTCAGGAACGAAACTAAAGTTGAACCCTGGGAACGAGGTTGTCACCATCCCTTGTTTTCTGTTAGCGTTTTGATTGGTTAAAAGTGGCCACACTGTGAGAGTAAACAGCCTTGCAAAGAAATTCAAGACTTAAATTTACATATCCTCAAGTGCCTAGCCAAAGAATCCGTCTATTCCCATGAATTTACTCATTTCCAGCGAGAGGTCCGATTACCAAAGAATATGATTTTTTTAAAATTACATTTTTAATTAAGACTAGTTTTAACACTTAAGTGAACTGACTGAATTGCAATCCAACTAATTGCATGACTGGTAACAAAACAAAACAGTTTCTCTTTCGATAACTAGAAGTCTTATTTCCGCCGCCAACAACTATCCGACTTCACTAAGGTGAAACTATAAACTAAAAAGTGTTCTTTTATTTTTTTAACATGGGCATGCGCATTCAGGGAGTTAACCCAGAGTTACTTCTATTTTGTGGAAATTTTTTAATTAGTCAGGTGGAACAAAACATATACCTAAAACATCATTACGAAACGTGGTGTTCATTGGTGATCTTGACTCACGCTCTAACCGGCATGCAGAACGAAAAGACAATTGAATTGTCATAAACGAGTTTAGCCAATAGCATTTCGACAACTTAGTTTGACTTACGTAAGCTAAGAGGAATTTTTAAGATATTTTTCACGCCCTTAATTAGAATCACTAGCTTAAGCTCATTTATTATTCGGAGGCTTTGTTCTAAAAGCAGGTGCAAAATCACCTATACGCTGAACTAGCTTTATGATTCAGAACGTACAAATCAGAGTACAAAGATTTTTCTAGGGAAAATGTTCCTTGGTAGGATTAATTTCTGCATAAGTGAGCCACTACATAAGTTATGAAATGAATACTTTCCTCTTCTGTAAACATATGCTAAGGGAAGAATACCAAAATAGACTCATGATTTGCATAATGCTCTCGTTTCGGTTTCAAAATAAAGTTGCAGTTTCTAACAGTTGGTAGAGGAAGTGAGTGAAATGGCTCTGTGATAGTCGTGTAACGATACTGAGAGCAATGTTGCAGTGAATTCGAACGCACGTTGCAACTATTACACGAAATGTTGCGGAAGTAAAATCGCCTTCCGCCGGGGGGAAATCCCTATAGGGGACAATACGAAATTAAAGGCTTCGCCCAAAAGGTGTACATTACTCAGGCTGGAAGGAAAAAAAGGCCGGGTAGGAACCTACTTCCACAGCATTACGCAATGTTTCGCGAAATAGATTCCGAGGAAGATACACGGTGCAATTTAGACTGTCATTAACATGTTGCTTCTGGGTCGACTTTGTCAAAAATCTTGTCGATTGCGCAAACACCTTAGGCGAGGGATACTCCCCTGTTTGGTCCAAACAGGGACGTGTTGCCGGACAGGGCATGCGTTTTAAGGCATCGCTGATTGACTTGATTTTTTTTTTGCTGGAAATTTTTAATAACACTTCGGTGCGCCACTGCCTGAGAAAGTTACCTTTGTCCTAGCTGATAATGGTGGTCGTTTAGAATTTTGTCATGTTGGCTGGATGATAGCACTTTACCCAGACCGTCAGTAACGAAATGTTCGGTGTTCAATTTATAAGTTAATCTATAAGAGAAGAAAGCGAAACAAATATTTGCTTTCAAGTGAACGGGAAACAGTTTTGGTAGTTAATAGGCTTCTGGTTTGGAAAGATTTGGTGCGTTTACCACAAGTTAAAAAGCTCTAATTTTGTTTTCCGCTTTCCGAAACTGGTATAATCCACGAAAATGAAAGAAGTTAGAATGCGGGGCCGGAAATGGAAACAGGTTTAAATTTCGCTTTCCTTGTGTTTTTCCTTCTCTGGGAAAGGACAGTTGAATTTCTTGTAATTTTCTATTACCCTTTCTCCTCCTCCTCCTCCTCCTCCTCCTCATCATCATCATCATCATCATCATCATCATCATCATCATCCTTTATTTAAACTGACACGATCAGGTTTTAAGCACAATGCTTATGGGGTCGTGTTCTTACTCACAGTACCACCAGTTTTCGGTCGGTACAAAAAAGGCGTGTACATAGTTTATCTATCCCGGTATTTCTTTCGCAAAGGTCTTGATTTGAACATTAGGCGTTGTTCTTCAGCGTAGCCTGTAATTGGACGAGCGAGCGCTGAATATTCCATCACCGTGTTTTGAGAGTTGAGCGATAGTGGGGAGTCAGGCTGAAAAGCACGCGAGTGACTTGCTTTTGTTAATTTAGTGTTCGCCCACAAAAACGCCTGCACTGAAGACTGTCTGAAGGCTACTAAGATCAGTATGGCATAAGAGGCAAATAGTTCGCCCTTCTAGCAAATAAGATCTGTCACTCAGAGTATCTGCAAAAAAAAAACCGCGCCAATAGAACCTTCCACTATTGGCCAAGTGGCGAAAACTCGGCAAAAATCTATTGACACTGCCGTGGAAAGAGCAACTTAAGACGAGTAACGAAAATGGATAAGGTAGTGAGTCATACACAGTCGGATAAATTTTTGCCCCTGGTATTCAAGCTTCTGTAAAACGACCCACAATCTTGGCTGTTTTACTGATTTTGAGGTGCTCTTTGTTCAAGCAGTATCGATCTCGACAAATTTTCTTCACAAAGCCAACATCAAAAGTTATTAAATAAATCATGGGAGGGTCCATTGATGACATCAACCACTGTAAGCCGCTTGGCGACTAATGATTGGTTGTTGACAAGGTGATGGCAATTTCTGGAGGGAATTTCGCGTGTTAAAAAGTGCTGCACGAGTAAGTATTGTCAAATAGAAATCAACGCTCTCTGAACATACAAGTTAATCTTGAAGCACTGAAAAAGCACTAAAACAAAAGACTAGACAGTGGTCTAAATGAAATTTAAATAGTCTAATTGGTCGTTTGCAGTCGAATGCTTTCAGAGATACTAAAAGTAAAGCGTTCTGAAATTTGTGACTGGCTTTTAAAATTAATTTCGCAAAACTGCCCTTAGGCTAATAATTGTCGGGTTTTTCTCCCGTCTCTTCGTTCTATTTTAGTCTTATTGCTGTGCTTAGATTGCGTGCAAGAAAAGAAAAACCGTTTGCAGTCTGATTTATATTTTGTCAGCTGACCTTTCTTTGCGTTCACCTGTTTGCTAATGGCTTATAACAATGATTCGAATTTAGAGCACTAGTGATTATTAAGCGCCAGTCGCACTAATTTTGGCACTAAATAGGAGTAGCGTGGAAATTTTTCAAGTGACTAAACATGTTGCAGATAATCCGCGGCCTCTGTGCCAATAAATGTTTTAAAAAAATCGCACGCTTTTAATTTACGAAAGGTCGTCAAGCCGGCTTTATATTTATAGCTTGAACAAAGAGGGTTTGAAAAGGGGGTGCGCTTCTGGGAGAAGGAGGGTGCTAAATTGGATTTATGGGATGTGAAAGTTTTTAATTGAAAAAACCGTTTGTCGTTAATAAATTGTCTTTTAAATTAATTGTTTCTGCCGTTGTTGCCCAGACTAATAGGGGAAAGGCTAGGGGAAGTCTTTACTGCCGCGTTGGCCAAATTAATTTTATTGGGCGTAAGAAAAGGCGTAAGGATAGATCGGAGGGTGTCCCGCCGCCAAATTAGCGGAATCACGCCGACTACAACTTCGCGTTTGCTCCAGATTTATTGTGCTTTGACCTTCCATCCATTTGCAACACTCAATTGTCGGAAGTGCCGGGGAAGGCATGTCAATTTTATGTATGCATTGTTTAATTTACTGTCTGAGCTTGTTTTACGTGTCAGTTCGTGTTGGCGCTTTGTCCATACTCCTATTTGGTTGCCCAGAGCTGATATTTTTTAATACGCAAAAGTGCTTAGAGAAATATTTAAGGACAGCGTCCTATTAATATTTCTTAAAATAAGATACAGCGCTAAATTGAAGTGATTAAATCTGAGCTGACAACAAAGGAATTGAACGTGAAATATTCATAAATGCGAAATGCTACTGTGGTGACGTCACAGGATGATTTCTTGTCAATGGAAGCTCGGAAGCCATGTTCAGTTTCCCCGCCATTTTGAGTAAGCGCGAATGAGCGGTCCGTAGTTGGAAGGCCTTTTGCGCGTTAAAGAAACGATTCCGTTGATTCCAAAATGAGCGAAGGCGGCGCTACTGGCAGTGCTGAAGATCTAGAGGAGGAATCCGTCTATATGTTGTGTGGTTTGTGTAAAAAGCCGCCGGTGGACACAAGCCCAAAGCTTCTGCCTTGCCTTCACTCTTTCTGTTTGAAGTGCTTGGAAGAGCGTTTTGCTGAACAGCAGCAAGAAAAGGTCCCTTCGACAACAGCTAGTGCATCGACGAACTCGATTCCAAGGCTGAAATGTCCGAATTGTGGTCAAGAGTTTTTAGTTCCTCCGAAGGGAGTCCATGGCTTCCTGGATAATCAGTTCGTGTTAGAAAACATTGGAAAATTGCAGAGAAAACAAGAAAATGTCAAGCGGTTCTGTACTTCTTGTGAAGACAACAGTCCTGCTTCGTCGTTTTGTTTGAACTGCAGTGACTGGCTCTGCGATGCTTGTGTTTCTGCCCATCAGAGAGTTCGTGTAACGAAAGACCACAAGATTCAATCAGAGGCCGAGTATTTGGAAAACTCCGAGTCCGCCGATGTGAAACCCATTTTCTGTAGCACCCATCCACAGGAGTCCTTAAAACTGTTCTGTGCAAACTGTGAGAAATTGACTTGCCGGGATTGTCAACTGCTTGAACATAAAGATCATAAATATCAATTCATTAAGGAAGCGGCAGTTAGTTATAAAGATTATCTAAGAGGACAGCTGAACCGGTTGTACGAACAAGCGCAGCCTTTGACAGATTCGATCCGTGAAGTCGAAAAAGCCGCCAAAGGTTTACAAGAAAAGGAGGAAAACATTGCATCTGAAATAAGAAAGTCGTCAGAGATGCTTGTTAAGGCTGTAAAACAGAGGGAGAACGTCTTGTTAACAGAATTGAAAGCTCTTGTACATTTTAAACACAAGCTTTTGTCCAAACAAAATAAAGACCTCAGGCTGATGCAGAAGATTCTTCAACACAATTATGGTTTTACCAGACATGTACTAAAGAATGGCAGTGACATGGGATTGTTGTACAGCAAGAGACAACTTAGCTCAAGAATTCAAAATTTATTAAGCCTCAAGTACAATGTCCTTCCAGTTGCTCACAGTGATTTGAAATTTTCAGTGGAGACAGAAAAACTGTGCTCTGTGATCTCAAAACTTGGAAGTGTCATGACACCAGCCGACCGAAATAATTCCAGCACAAGCCGACCAGATGCATCATTTCGCGGTTTATCCAATGCTAGTAGCTACGCATCACATTCAAGCAGTACTGCGATGCCAAGCCGTCCAGTCAACTCAAGTACTCCTGTTCGGCCCAACCCCATTGAAGCTCTTTCTGCCGTAAACAAGCGTCTAGGCCCACCAACCAGCCAGTCATATTCTACTAACAAATACCCTTCCCTTCAAGCCGCAATAGTTCATCCATCTGGTGCTAGTGTAACCTTAAACACTAAAGTTGGTGTCGTGCCAGCAAACAGCGTTTCTCGGTTACCATTAGCATCAGGTGGGCGCAGCCTTCCAATGAAACCAAGCAGCGCTATTTCCAATAGCACTTTTACATTTGGACAGAGAAATCCAACTGTTAGCAACTTGTCTAGCATGACATGCTCGATACCTGCAGGCCCTGTTCGAAATGGAAACACCCTCCCACTGCGACATTTTCAGGATATTGGAAGCAAAATTGGCAAGTCACCACCACCAAGACCTCCAAGCACTGGGAGCAACCACAGTCATCAGAGCTCATCCCCGCTAAGTGATTCACCTAGTTCTTTACCCAAGCAAAATGGCTGGGAGGAACAAACTGCTTCCAATGATCTACCAAGTCAAGTTTTAAAAGGTATTTTAGGAATCTTGTATGTGTATTTTTAATAGTGTGTACCAATCCTTTTTATGTATAGATACTCAATATTTTTTCTTTATCAAGAATTGTTTCCTGGGATGTAAAGGGCAGGGACTCATTTCCTCCTGTCAAGGAAATTGAAATTTATACCTTGATAAATTTGATCGTAATCTAATTTGTTTATAGATGGGTTTATGTTGTGTTATCTTTTTAAATCAAAGTGGATGTTCTTGTCGAAACATGTTCTTGAAGGTCAGTGTTCTCAAAAGGCTAAAGTACATGTTGGTATGTCAGTAATTTTCTGGGGCTTGCTTGTTTTTGTTCATGCAGATACCTTGCAAATTTCAACTCACCATAACTCATACTTGTGATGGGTTTTCACATGCAGATCTACATGTATGCAAAAAGTATTTTATTGGGCCAAAAATACAATGTAGGAAAAATTCAAGTTACAATTGAAATATCTTAATATATGTATCTACATTTTAAACATTTTTCAACCTCTCAATGACCAGATTATAATTTTTGAAATTCAAATGAAAAGTAACAATGCAGTTTATTTTTCTTTGGCCTCTGTGATGGCAGTTATTACCTGAAATTTAATTGCAGTGTCTGTGCATAACCTGTACATATTGAGTTAGACTACTGAGCTAAACAGTAAATTTAATTTTTTATGGCATTATGCATGTATTTCTACAAAATGTTGGTGTTATTGAAAGAAGAAACCAAATGAGACCAAAAAATGAAACCAAATGAGTTTAATCCTTTAAACATCTTGTGTCATTACTTTCAAGTTCAGTTTTCAATACAAAGTGTTTTTTACTGCTTGAAGCAATACAGAATACAGTAATATTGTTATTGTAATAGTATTACTCAACATGCAGTCAGCTCAGTTAAATTAATTCATTCTTACTAGATTGAAGAAATGTGAAAAATAATTGAAACTGCATTTAAAATTCTCTTGTTTAAAGAAGTTGTCTTTCAAGAAAAACTAAAATATGGAAGGTAATTGCAGATCTTTTGCCAAAATGCTGAACATTTTTTTGGTAGCAGCTTGAAATGTAGTTTAAATAATATTTTTATCACAGTCAAACATGCCACGCCTTTGCCACTGATAAATTATTATTGTTGGATCAAATTTCGATGTCTTTCCCTCTTTGTTTGGCATCTAATTCTTTGATTTTTGTTGCATTTCTTTGTTTGTTAGGCATTCAAAAATAATCAAGATTGTTTGGGAGGTTTGTTGAGAAATTGCATTTAGTGAGTTGTATGCCATTTGTTATGTTGTATTTCTCTGTACTTGACATTGTTGGATGTTCATTTACCTTGATTGCCATCTTGCAAGCAATCTAAACAAGTTTTTCTCAAAAAGAACTATAATTCCAGGGGCAGCTCTCAAATTTTGTTTGGCTGTGGCAGTTGCATGCTAGTTGCATAGCCAGTTGCATCTTTTTTTAAAGAATTAGTTGGCAGATGACTTGCCTGGGTATGCCACCCATCGGCAAATGAACATAAAAAGATACTTGCTTGGCAGGAAAATCTACTTGTCACAGACAACCAGATTAGAACTTGCCAGAGCTTTCTCTGTGGTACTTACTCATATGTAAATGTATATGATTTTGATTGACTTAAGTCTTTTCCCGGCGTGCCCAATCAATGAAATTCGATAATCGATAAAATCGATTGTAATCGATAATAATCGATAGCAATTAATTGATTGATATCGGAAATCGAAATCGGATATCGGAAATCGTCCATTGGCAATTGAGTCTAACCTTTTGTATTTTTTCCTCTTCCGAAAAAGTGATCTGTTGTGCAATTGCTGATTCTCATCTAAATGTGTAAAAATTACGAAACACTTGATTGAAAGTGTGTTCAAAACTCTCTTCGAAATGTTTAATCAGTTGAAACCCGTGATTTGCGGACAATACCCTCTAAATAGCCCTCCATAATCTCTGATGTGAACAGACGCGGATTTGTTAAACAACGTTTTCTGAAATTACCGACTTCTTCAATTAAAAAGAGACCCGGCCATTTCCCGCTTTTTCCACGTATAGACTGACTTTACTCCAAGCTTAGTATCACAGGTTCGCAGGAGCTTTCACTGGTATCCAACTCTACCGGGAACTCTATCAAAATTACAACACTCTTGGACGTTGCTAGCTCTTTTTATTTTGTTTAATCATGAAAAGGCGATTTAAATTCCATCAGAATGGGCACTCGTGGTAGCCCTTCACAATAGCCTCTATTATTAGTACGTTCATTTCGTGCTTTGTTTGACTCGCAGAACTTCGATTTGACTAACTTAGTAAAAGGATGCGTAACGTATCGCATTACAAATGTTGCAAGAATTGATAAATGGTTCATTTATTTATCATAACCGATAATAATCGATAAAATCGATGAAAATCGATACAATTAAGAGGACGTGAATTGTGAGTATCGATTTTTATCGATTAATGGAACCAATCGATATTAATCGATTGATGTTTATCGATTATATTGATTATATCGATTGGTTTCCGATGATCGATTTTCATCGATTGGACAGGCCGGGAGTCTTTTGAACCTCTATAACTTGGAAAATTTATCTGTTTGACAGCAGTCATCAGGGTGCAAATAAAATGGATTTTCCAGCTTACCGTTATGTGCTACCCCGGAGGCATCTGCCAATGTTACTTACCCATGCATTGAGCAATTAATGGATAAAATTGACTACCCCGCCAGGAAAATCCACTAGCCCCAGGCTATCAGACAGGACTTTCTTTGCAGGTTGAGTCATGCCCAGTAATTTACTTGACCAGAAAAATAGAGAATAAGCTATTAATAACAGCTGTAAAGAACATGTTATATAATTAAAGTTGCTGTCAAAAGTAATCTAATCTTTAGGCTCATGAATGGCATAGCTGTTTTCCTAAAAAGAGTTACAAAATTGAAAATGTAACAAATTTGATCAGAGTTACTTGTACAGAGTTTCAAAGTCAGTCTAAATCCCATACATATCCTGTAATTTAGTGGTGTTTACTCCCTGTCAAGATGGTGCTGAAAACCATTGAAGGGTCTACCAACTGAAGCCTTCTCCAGAAAAGTTAAGTTTAAAACCATTGCATGCCTGACAAACCAAAGAACATTAAATCTTCCAACCAAAAAAAACCCAAACAAACAAAAAAAACTTGAGATCTCCAGCTGGTAACAATGCTATAGTCACACCTTGTACTTGATTATGTTTGACTCCCATGTCAAATCCTAAAACCATGGCTTGCGTAATGTATCATTGAATTTTTACAAGTTGTTTGCATGCATAAAAGTTCTACAGTGCAAAGTGGTTTAAAAGAAAACCTGCTTGTTTCTGAAAATTCTGTCCATTATGTCAGATACTTATTATATATTAATGCGCTGTATGTGACAAAATTTTGTCATTGTTTTTACTGGTGAAATTACTGGTTCTTCAAGCTTTGTTTGTTAGATCTGGAGGTTTGTTATATATCTTAGGTAACGTTGTGTTATTCCTCCCAAAATGACAACAAAATCTCACCTGGGAGAAACATGACTTGAAGGGCCCTGTAACTGATATATGAAATGCTCTCTTTTTCTTTGACTACAGACATATTTTATTTTAGTGTTGTTGAATTTTTAATTATAGGCGATTGATGACCAAGAGATTACTGCACCATTGTTTTATTTAATCACCACACATCGTAGGGTCTCATCTGAGTAGAACCACTTTTGTACAACATAATAAACAGTCACACATTAAAGTACTGCTCAGTAGCTTTCAATTGAATTTTCACACACTTGGATTTCATCCACAGACTGAAAGGTTTATCGTTGGGTGTTAAGGATTAAAAGTGTAGAAAATGAAGGGTATTCAGCCAGTTTTGTTTGAATCATAAATGACTAGTCATTAGTGGGCAGTTTAGAGTGCTAACGAGGAATAAACAATTCATTGTCAACTAAGTACAGCTGAAAATGGTAATGACGAGCTTCTAACGAAGTCTGATCGATCTGTTCCTTTTGTTTAACTTGTTGCGCCTTCACAAAAAGTGACAGTTTGAAAGAATCTGATTATTTATGGCTGATGAGCTGAAAAAATAGTGTGAAAAGTGAAAATGAAGATAAAAATTATAAGGAAGAAAGAAAATCAGTGGAAATGGAATTTGTGGCCACCAATGATTTTTTACATTTTGCTTTGTTTTTGTTTTGGACACACGGTGTGTGATTATTCTGTGGTATCTTACAAGTGAACACAAATTATATGATTGTTTGCTATTTTGTTTAATGTTACATTCACAGTGTTACAAATGTTACAAACTGTTGCTTTCAATCGAAAAATTGGTTGCTTTTTAAGGAGATATTGTTGCCCTGAAAATGTAAATTTAAAAGTCAGCTTCAACCACAGATTCCTGGTAAGGTTAAAACAATTGTGTTGTTACTAACATGTACCGTGTAGCTTTGTAGGTCCCAGAATATGAGGCTTTGAAAAGTGAAATTTGGTATTGAAAGTCCTTGAAATCTGTTGTTTTCATTACTGATTCCCTATTGCCAAATGGTAAATAGTCTAAAAAATAAACATAAATCCATTTTCTATAGTTATAATAATAATTATTATTGAGAGAGACTAGTAATGCAGTATGTCCTTGAAAACCGGGACATATCATTTATTGGAGCTTCTTGAAAAGTCTTGCTTTTGGTATGAAAAGGGTACAAAAATTAAAGCTTGACTATTCTTTTTAAATTCCTTTCTATTTTCTTGTGCCGAGGGTAAAAATGAACCACAATATATAAATGAGACATATGAAGTTTGATTGAAACATCAACAACAATAACAACAACATACTAATGACATGCATGTAGCACTACCCAGATCAACATAATGTCCCTGCCTGTTTATGTTAAAATAGTTTAATATTTAATATTTTTTCGAACTTTTTAATTTTTCTAGGGGCAACCTCACCTACTAGTGTTGGCGACTCTGTCCCCACAGTACCCAAACTGCTCCCTGTGTTAAAGAGAAGCAATAGTTCCCAGGGAATGCCAGACCCTGCAGTACCTCCCCCAGTGCATAAACTGCTACCAGTGTTAAAGAGGAGTAACAGTTCCCAGGGACTGCCTGAGCCTGTGGTATCCCCACCAACAAGCTCACCACCACCAGTCAAGGTCAAACAAGAAAAACCAGAATCTCCCATGGATTTCTCTCCGTGCCATGAATCCATGAAAAAGGTATGGTTTGATTTACTAAACAACACCTGAATTCTTTAAATTTATACATGTGTGTATCTGTTTTTAATTATCAGAAGTCCCCTAAATTCTCACCGGCAGTAACCAAATGTCCCAACTATTTCCATATAATTGGACAGAAATTAATGACTACCCAGTGGCAATAATAATCATATTTTATTTTTGGCAAGATGATAAAGTAAGTGTTAATTATCACTTTCTACTACTGGTACAACAAGAACTCAAATGCTTTACATCACAGCCACCGCATATGTGTTAAATTTATTTTCAATCAGTTCATTATGGTAGACCAACTTTAAAATTAAAAACAAAGTTGAAGAAACAAGAGTACTTTCCCATTTTGTATATACACACATTTTCCATTTATTTTTTTTCTCTCGGCATATTAGCATATGTTTGCTAGGGGCCTAGTCAGCCCAGTCAGCTCCGAGATTAAATAAATTTTATTGATTGATTGATTGATCAGACGGTGAGTGGATTTTACAAGTAATTTAGTTTTTAAACATCACAACTTTTTGGAAGACCATTTCTATGATGAATGTGATACAGTGTTTTAAATTTAGTTGATGATGAAACCAATGACAGCTCTTTACTTTATGGAAACCAAAACCAAACCTTATTTTAACATGTGCGGTATCTTGTTTATGAAACCATAAAAATTATAAATGGAAAACAAAAAGGTAGTAAGTAAAAGATCATACATCTATTTCAGTGCAATATCAGCATCGCCAAAAAAGACTTTATCATAGACCATAATGTCTTTATTTTGTAACTAACAAATGGTTACTTGTGTCATGAACATTTCCTGCCATATGGGGTCTTGAATGTTGCATTTTAATTATCGTTGTTATCTTAAAATATTGAGTTACATGTAATTCTACTAATAATATTATTATAATACTATACATTCTTATGATAACAGTGCCTAATTCTAAATATTGTTTATGTTAGTCTGATATAACCTCTTTCCTTTGAGTGTGCACAAATGGAAACATGATCCCATGATGAAAACACTTGTGAAAGTTTGAGAAAGTGCCAAACGGCTGTGAATACCCAAAGCTGTTGTCTCTGCACCTTTTCTGATACTCTTGACTATCCCCTTATGTTACCTCAATAGAAACAATGAAAAAGTTTTCTCTTTCTGTAAAGAACATCAACATTGAATCTTAAGTCTGCCATAATCTACTTCAGGCCTGGTGATGGATTGCATTTTATTATTTTGGATCAATAAAAACTAAAAGATGTTATCAGTGTTGTTTTGGATCTATGGCTTTCATTATTTGGTTTTCTGTCCAGGACCTGTAAATCTGGTGCTACATGTAAATAAATTTAAATGTTCTAAACATCTTGAACTCTTTTTCTTTCATTGATTGCATGACTGATTGGAATGTACAATTTACAGCAGCAACAAGAAGATGCCACTAGTGGAGAGAGTGGAATTGATGAAACCAGTTCAAATGACGACTGGTGTGCTGTGTGCCGTAATGGTGGAGAACTGCTTTGCTGCGACACTTGCCCACGAGTGTTCCACCTGCAGTGTCATGTGCCCTGCCTTCCTGCTCTTCCAAGGTATTCTTGTGTTTAAGGATGTACAATTTGAACATTGCTTGAAAATAATCCAAGCACAGTGAGTTTCAAATGTTCTGGTGTGGGTAATTTGAAGAATGCAGAACAACCGTTTCCCTGGCACAGACTAACCCTTACCAGGTTAAGTTAACTCTAACAAAGCTAATCTTAACCCTAATAGTAAGCATTAAACTAGTTCATAACAAAGCATTAAAAACTGCAGTTTGTGTTCTGTATTCTGCAAATACACACACACCAAATTTATGCTTTGTTAACTTTTGAATTGTCTTTTCATAATATATCAGTGCAACTCTTTGTCACATTAATTAAACGTGTACTTGTGTTTTACATGAAACTGACTTTGATTTTCTGCAGTGACTCATGGAGTTGTGGTTTATGTCAGCAAGTTGACTGGAAAGCATTAAAACAGAAAGGTATGTTTAGTTGGCAAATTTTTATTTAGCAAAGTTCAGGTTATTTACTGTTTATGTACCAATATTCAAGGGTTGTTTCATTTACCAATTCCTTTTTACCCAATAGATAAGGAAAGCATCCTTCCAGGCAATAAAAGGCGATCTTCTTGTAATGGTCTGACAGAGTACGAGAGAAAGGTAATAGCTTATTTGTTATCATAGTACCTGTAGCCAGGCTGTTATAGCGAATTCGGTTGATGTCAAAACTATTATTGATTTTACAGTAACCGACAGGAATATTGCATGCTCACTGGATGAGAGTATAGACCATGAGATTAATATAACCTGCAACATATGCTCGATTACCAGCTGCTTTTTGGAAAATTAGTCCACACTCTTTGCCCAAATGCACAGCTGGATGAGTGGACTTTGGAATTGTTAATTTCCACCAATGAGAAATGTGCCTGCCTTAATCGGGCAGGTGATATAAATTATCTTTTATGGATAAATTATGAAAAGCCTGCAAATACAGCCGCCACTCATCAGGCAAGAATTTACATGAAAGTTACTTACCCAGCGGAAAAATCTACTTGTCCTGGATAACTGGACGACACTTTTTTCTAGCCCTGACAAGTTGTTTCTGGGGATGAGATTTAGACAGAAAGCCATAAGGGTTGAAACGTGTAACGCGCACGCACAGCGTTTGAATATTCATTTTGCTAAGTACCATATTTGGAAACACGAAGAATTTGTACGCGAATGCTTTATACACGTAATGACACACGCAACATAATTTTTGGTTTTGCGGTAAGTTGCTTGAGTTTCGACCTAAACGCCGTATGTTTCTAACAGAAACTAAAGAAATACATTAAGAGTATCGAAGCGAAGTTCTCCAGACTACTTCAAGAAGATGAAACAGGAGAATATAACCAAATTTAACTTTATTCAACCAAGCTTGTTCAAAAACAAGATTATGCCATCGAGCGCGAGCTAGCGCGCGCTGTGAATTTAATCCAAATATAGTAATTTTGATTGGTTAAATGTTTCTCGTGATTTTCCAAATATGGTACTTAGTGTAAACGAATGTGCAAACGCTTTGTACAATGCGAATCATAGGGAGTTACACGTTTTAACTCTTATGGGTTTCTGATTTAGATAAATTCATAATGCAATAATTTTCTAGGATTATGTAATCTGTCTTTTCTTGACATTTGAATTTATTGTTGGCACATGTTATACTTCTGAGTTCATGTTTATTAATTTATCTCTGAAGGGAATATAGTGTTAAACTTAAACATGATGTTTTTGTTTAAGGTTTGTGAAAAGATTCTACTTGAGCTGTTTTGTCACTCAGACAGTATTCCATTTCAACAGAGAGTTAGCAAATCGGTTAGTAGCACTATATATTTAATAGATACATTCCCCCTAAAAAACCCTCAATAATATGTAGCGATCCCAGCTAAGATTTCTTTTCAACATATACATGTTTGTGTTTGGCTTGGGTTTCTACCTTATTGCTATTAATTTTCATGGGAATTTAAGTTTGCGAAAAATTGAATGCCTGGGCATATTTTGTTGGACTTAATTTTCACAATTTGTCCAACAATCAACACAGAAGTTGGCAGCTACTTTTATTTGGTATTTATATTATACGTTAATTTCTTAACAAATTTCCTGAAAATTAGTTAAGACCCCCTTGGGAAATGTCATCGGCTCTGCATGCACTGCATGCCGTTTATTTGAAGAAGTGGGGAGCAACATCAACACCAAAGATGGCTTGGCTTATATGCAATTTTTTGTTTTGTGCTTGGCACTTGTTTGTTTTCATTGTTGTTGTTGAACTTCTGATTGGTGTATTGTGTTATTTGTATTATTTTGTTGTGATTATTCAGGTGTGATAACTTTGGTTTTGGTTTTAGTTTAGAGCAGTTTTCAGTTGGGTATCAAAAGTTATTCACATTTTCTTTGGTTTTGCATTTCTACACTTAGTGATCCGTTTAAAAATCTTGTGCAACTTTCTCATCAAATCAGAAGTAAAACCAAAACCAGTTGTGGCTCGTTCACACATGTTTTGCCTGGATTTGCAGCCTACTTGTTTTTAGTTTGAGTTTTGATTGGTTGAATGGATTGGTGTTTTGGAATTTCAGAAAACCAACAACTTTAGTTTTCCGACACTCATTTGAAAACCGCTCTAGAAAACCACTCTTAGAAGACACCCTATTGACGTGTACCCCTACCTTTTTCAGATTTACCCCTAATTTGTCCTAATGGTACCCATGTTTGCCTGTCCTGATGCAAACACGAAACAGTTTGGGAGAGTTCAAAAGTCTGTGTAACCAAGCTGCAGTTGCAGTATAAATAGCACTAATGTTTAAATTCTCCTTAGATTTCCCTTGTGTTTGTATCAGGCTATGTAAACAAAAAGTGATTGTTAAAATGCAATGACGCATCATAGCTGTGTATACATAGTCTCAATAAGCAACTGCACAACCAATCAGCATGGATTACATGTATAATAAGATTATTATAAAATGCTGTGTTTGTTTTTATTAGTAAATCTAAAACAACATTCTTTCATCAACTTTCTACTAGGTTCCTAATTACTACAAAGTCATCACACATCCCATGGATTTGTCAAATGTTCGTGCCAAGCTTCAAACACAGAACTTTGCACACTATCAAACCTTTAGCGAGTTTGTTGGTGATTGCCGTCTCATATTTGATAATTGTGCAATATTTAATGAAGTAAGTATAGTATTTATTGTTATTACTGAAAATACTGGAACCAGTAGTGCGATCGGTAGAAGACATTTAAAGAAGATTGTTTAAAGCCGATCTGTTTTTCTTTACTAAATTTCGATGACATCTGTTCACCTTCATCAGAGTTAGTGAAAGTTTGTTGGAGCTCGCGCTATCAATCCGTGCGTTAGTGCGACATTTTAATTTTGAATTAACGGCACATAAAGGCGAGGAAAAGCTTTGCGTTCGTTGATAGCATCGCTGTCCAAAGTGGAATGAACGCAAAGCTTTTCCTCGCGCTTATGTGTCGTTAATTCAAAATTAAAATGTCGCACTAACGCACGGATTGGTAGCGCGAGCTCCAACAAACTTTCACTAACTCTGATGAAGGTGAACAGATGTCACCGAAAATTTAGTAAAGAAAAACAGATCGGCTTTAAACAATCTTCTTTAAATATTTATTGTTACATTAGTATAAAACGTTTTCTTATGTTTATAGAACTTTATGCTCTTGTTATGATTTAATTTTTAATAATTAGTTTTCTACAAGCAGGGCAAAATTGAACCACAACATACACTATGTACAATTTAATTTTTTTTATGCATCCTATTTCATTTCATAGGCCACATCCGAAGTTGGAAAAATGGGGCGCAATCTTGAAGTATATTTTGACACTGTGCTGAAAAAGTACATGCCTGATTTTGTTGAACAAACTGGAGAACCAAAACCAAAGAGAAAGAAAGATGAAGCAAGAATGTTCATACTTAACCCATAACTTAATATAGTTATTTTATTACCTGTCGTTGTTAGAATTGAACATTCAAGCACTAGCAAATCAACTCATGCTAAAGAGAGGAAAAATAATTTGTGCTTGGAAGACAGTGATAATAATCATTGCATTCATGTTGAGGATGTTGTAAATAAATTATGCTACATGTAGTACTCCAAATATATTTGTGTGCACAACAGTTTTAGTGGCAGAATATTGGTTGTCTCAATTGAAACACAGCTTTCACCACCATTTTTTAGTTTTTAACTTTTTGTTGTTTATTTCATTGGTTTTAGCACAAACAAAAATGTGCAGGTTAACTTGTTTTTAATTAAAATCATTTGTTTCCAAAAGTGAACATGTTGACATCAAATAGCACTTCTGCATGTTTATGTCAGACTTGGCTAATTTTGCCCCCAGCCTTGCTTTCAAGGTGCAAATTTTTAAGCTTTATCATAAACAAATTCCAAAAGCGGCATAGTTGAAATGATACTACCATGAAAACAGTATGGTTTGGAAGAAATTTGTGAACATGAGGCTTGAGGATGAATTCTGAACAACTGTCATATCATACGTAAGGCCTATAACTCCTTTCAATAGTTTAGGTGGCAAAAATATAAGGGGTTTTATCAGAATTTAAATTATTCCAATCAGTTCAAGGGAAATTAATATTTTAAGGCTGGGGCTTGAATGATTAAAGAAAACCAACATTGCCATTGTCATCATCATCATCATCATCATTTTTTCCGCCAACTGGGAATTACACTGAAAGGTCTAAAATAAAACCAACAGAACACTTAGTGCAAATAGTTCTGTGTTGTTGTCAGTTTTCAGCACCAAGATATTGTGTAGAGTTCTTCATGTATCATTACTCTAAAGAGATAGATAAATTGCTTTGCTGTTTAAGTATGGTGCCACCTTTTGATAGTGTGCACATGTTCTTCGTGCCAAGGGTTCCTGCTCATCTATGTCATGATTTCACACAAATTTGGACTGTACCATTACACTTTCTATTACAATCTGTTACCACAATAAGACTTGCTTTAAGCCATGTAAATCATGCCAATCGTTTAGCATAACCCACTGAATTTTAGCACAACTCACAATAGCAGGGTGCAAAAAATTTAAAATTCCAGGTTACCCTTACTGGCTTAACTTTGTCAGGAAAGTGAAGGACAATTCCACTATCCGCTAGCCCTGGGCTATTGGACAGGACTTTCTTTGCACGTTGAATGGCTATGCCACCAAATTAACTACACCAAGAAAGCTAAAACAAATAACAAAAAAAAAACAGGTTTTCTGCAGGACCATCCATGATGCCCAAAATGTGTGTGCACTATAAACAAAAGGCAACACCATCCCCAAATTAGATCAGTAACTGGGTTGTGCTATCAGAAAAAATATGATAAAGCCACTCTACTCTAAAGATAATCAGCTTTTAAGGCTGGCCCAAACGAGGATGAGAGTTAACGAGAGCTGACTCCCATGAGAGGTTTCGTCAACTCTCATCGACTATCATCAACTCGGGCGACTATCATCAACTGGTGCCAAACGAGAATGGGAGTCTGTCAAACTCTTATCGACTCTTATGAAAAGTTTGTGCACATTCAAAGTCGATGAGAGTGCATGAGAGTCGATGAGAGCACATGAGAGTCGACGAGAGCACATGAGTTGACGAGAGTGCATGAGAGTTCCATGCCAAAAGGAACACTCATCCTCGTTTGGCTTGGGCTTTATAGTCTCAACCTCAAAGTCAAGTGTGTTAATACTTACTTAATAATTATCAACTTGAAGTTGGTAAACTAAGGTGAATTAACTGCCTTAGCAAATTGAGAAAATAAGTGGTAATTTTTTTCTCCAACAAAGTACTAATGCTTGAAACATTGGCCTTTCAAACTGAGTGTCGCAACTTCTGTTATCCACTCAAATTGATAATCAACTAAGTGTTTCACTTTTCCTGGCAGATGCAGCAAAGCAGTTTTTTTCAATCCCGTTTGCTTGGTCAGAATAGCAACTAAGCATTAACATTATAGTTGGACATATTTTTATAATCATCATAATTATAACAAAATAAAAATATTAGTTTTTTAGTATTTCTTTCTTTAAAATTATTCCAAAATCATAAAAATTAGACCACAAACATTTGACTTTGAGACTTATCAGGGCTTTATAATTTTTAAAGTAAAATACATGTACTGGGTCTTGGGCCTCTCCCCTATGTCTACCTCTGATGATGGTTGTGTTACAAGACAAGTTAATCAGTGCAGGAACTTAGATATCCACTGTTGCTTGTAAAACGTTTCTTGTAAAAGAAATTTTTTCTCAGTCAAGTGAACCATAGCAAGCTATGTATGTAATAACAGTGCAAAGGTTTTTTATCAGTTTATCTTGTTGTAGTGATGTGACCTTCTCATGGTTTTACTGTGTAAATTATGTTGACATTATTTTGAAAAATTGGCATGTGTTACCTTAGTCCACAACTGTATATTTTAATGAATTAGTTGGTTTTACATAGCTCTTCTGTAGCATATAGTAGAGTTCTAATAGTAATCTCAAAACATTAGAATTTGTAATGATTATTAATATTTTAGATTGAGGTGTATCACTTTGACTTGACAAAAATAATAATTTACTCAGTTATGAAGAGTAAAAAGTGTAAGGACTAGTCACGTTCAGTAAAGATATTCTCCAGTCGGCAATAAATTATTTATTAGAATTTATATTATTGCAAGTATTTAGCTGTATCTTTTCCTATTGACCAGTTAATGTAAATTTCATATTAGAGACATGACCACATATCAGTATAATATTTTGGTTAGATTTAAATTATGAGTGTTACATGTAAAGGTTGTTTTTTGTGATGATTGATTGTGGTTATGTGCACCAATTCTCCTTGGGGTTTATTATTATTTTTCTCTTGAAATTGAACAGTTAGGCAATCAGGCAAAGAATTACATTCAATCTGATTTTGTTGGATTTTCTGGGTAAAGTAGGAGCTCACACAAGGTCTCACAGGAAAGAACAAGCAACAGGAACAATGCCCCTAGCCTCCAAAACAATAGCAACTGCTACTCTAGAGGACCAGTAGAATTACGAGCTTGTAGGAGCTGCTACACGACAAATTTCTTGTGATTTCCATTGATCATACAAAAACCAGCCTTCTGCAACAACAGTTACACCATTTTGAGTGAAGAACTTGAATCTAACAAACTCATTTTTACCTCAAAATGTAATATCCTTTATTTCCCCATGCCTAAATAAATTTGTTTAAAAGCAAAAACTGCTTTGCTTGCCAATATGCAGCCAATTATACTGTAACAAGTTTTCTTGTACCATGTTAAAATTATCACAATCAGCCAAAGGATGGAATTAGTTTTGATTCAAGCATATTGGTGACTCATTTCATGTTTTAACCTGAAAATCATTTGCCACACTCATGAGTGATAACAGTAATATCGTTAAATTATTTTTTGTCATTATTCAATTGATGTAAACTGAAGTCATTCAATAAAGGAAGTGGTATTTACACGAGACTGAGAAAGTTGAAAGGTTAACTTAACAGAGCTCAGCAATGGTGGAATGGATTGCAGACCGGAACACCCATGGCTACCAACTGAGCCTAGACTGTTTTGCCGATTCAGCTGCCATCTCACAATGGATGCGAGACATGGCAACCAACACATTCACTCAACCTTGCACATCAATCTCGTCCCCAGAGGCCGCGTTCCTTTTGGTCCATGCTAGGGATCGGGACCTCTGGGCTATCCTGAAAGCCCACCACAAAGGCGTCTGAATCTGATTTGCTTTGAAAACTTGTTCGTTTCACCACTATATCCGGCACACACACACAATTAAACCAGAACCAGGATTTCCTGGTTCCGGTTTTGGATTTATCCAGAGCCGTTGAGTTTCCTGACCGCTGGTCAAGGGGAACACATGCACTGGGAACGAGATTGCCTTGCACATAGGCTTTGGAGACTCATTTTATGGGGTTTACCTGAAAAATTTGATGACCATCACATCACTTTGATGAAATCCTCCCACACCCAGCGCCACTTAGGCTGATAGCTTGGCAGCTGAAATCTGCAAAATATGTGTTTCTTGACAATTTGTTGAATAATAAAACAAATATCCTGCCCAGTCTTGCGGAATATCGTCTGATTTCAGCCCACTTGGCCTACAGTCTCGTCGGTAAGTATCCGGCAATATTCCGCACGATTTCGCAGGATAATAATTATTGTTAAAGATAGCCTCATCGGCTAAATAATTGTAATACCAGTAATTGTTTTATTCAACAAATTGTCAACCCAACACATTTTACAGCTAAAACTGTGGATATGCAGCACTTTGCACAACTTTGGACAAATCTTTGCAACCTTGGTATATTGCAGAATATCTGTTATGCAGGGATGCGAATAACAATGACTTTCTGACCATATTTGTGCATAGTGAAAGTTTGTTGAATAACAAAGCCAGATATTGGTAATGCAGGTGTTGGTAAGATAAGCATGCAGTCAGGATGAAAAATCAGCCACTGAAGAAAACAGGACCAGAACTACAAAGTTTTCTTTCAAGTTTATTATTTTGTACAGTTGTAACATTGTTTACGCTACCAGGACACATGCGCCTCCGACTTCTTTGATCTTTTCCTCAGCTCTGCGACTGAAAAACTTTGCTTTGACAATCACAGGCTGTTTTGGGAGAAGACCTTTACCAAGTACCTTGTAGTAGCCCTGAAATTAACAAGAATTACAGTTACACATACAAATCGATACTTCTAACAAGTCAATGCAAATGTATCTTAAGCTTCTTATAGAAGGCCCAAGATACAAAATCTAACAGTGATGCATGATTACATCATGTGCAAAAGCCTGTTTTTGTCCATAAGTGACCTACACTTCAAGAGCTTACATACGTCTTGGTTTCTGTAGGATGAAGTGACCAGGAGTTTTGCTACTCCCCTTAAGAGGCCACCCCAGCATTTCGTCAAGTAGCCGGAACATTTTACCAGCATCCATTTATTGAGAAAGGCACAGCATAACTGAACCTTGCCAACACTCAACCCTAGAATGCTTATCTGTCCTGTAAGGAAGCTACTGTAACAATCAAGCATGAAAGTGGGGGCTCCTAATAAAATGTTTCCAAGGAGCAGTTCATCAATCAATAATACAAGCGTTGTTTTTTACCACTGAGCATCTTTCATATTGGTGAATGTCACCACTGAACTACAGCTGTAGTAAAACAACACGTAAACTATCAATTTGCTCAAAAGGGCAGCAATTTTATTACACTGCACCCAGGGTAAAAGAACCTCTATGCACCTTTGACTGGATTTTCTAATCTTCATGGACAAGTTCGTGCTAATGCGCACAAAAAATTCATTCAATTCAATATCTTTTTTGGTGACACTTACAGCTCTGACGACATCAATAACTGGTGCAGGGCCGTCTGTTTTGTCCTTGTAGTACTGTCTGGTCTGCTCACTAACAAGGGACCACAGCTTGTCCAGGTTCACAGTTGGTTTGTGGTACTTGTTCATTGTCTTGTGAAAGTAACGCATGCCTACTTTACCAAAGTAGCCTGGATGGCTGTAAAGAGTCCAAAATCAAAAATATTAACTCTCCTCCTTGTGACATCCTTGATTTAAGGATCTTAAGACAAAACTATCAACATACAATAATGTATATAGCAGGTTTTTCTTTCTCTCATAACTTAGGAATAGAAAGGCCTAAGATAAAGGACCACCTGATTTAAAGCTGCATAGATCTGTAATTTTAACTGTTAACACCCTCACAAGCCTAAGGTTGGTTTTTGTTTAGGGTTAGTTTATAGCCAGCATTTTATACTGACTAAACTGCTGATCAAAAATATGGCAAAAAACTCTGGCCTGGGGCACAGACTGTTTTAGCAAAACCCCTCACAAGAGAAAACCATTTAGTACAAGTACTATGAGCAAGAAGATCACCTAGAGTACTGCTACATTTTGAAAGCTTGAAAGTCAATCACAATATGTTTGAAATGTACGGTTTAATGAAGAATATTTTTCTCCCCAGTAATAGTTAACAATTATTCACTGAAGTGGAGGTGAATAGTGGTGGATATTTACTGAGGTGCTTCACGGCTTGGTAAATATCCACCACATTTACCGACACTGAGGTGAATAATTATTGTTTTAGAACTACCACACAAGTTGAATAACAAGCGAACTAAAACAACACTTTTAGTAAACAAAGCGACATGCAAAAGCAGTTTGTTTCTCTTTAGCTGCTCAGAGGTGAATAGTACTTTGCTAATCACCTCCCAGTTAACCAATCAGTGTGCGCGAAAAGCACTATTCACTTGTGTGGTATATACTAAAAAAATATATGGAAAGGAACCTCGATATAACGGAACCTTGTTATAGCGAACATTTTTGCCAGTCCCTTGGCTCAAAGTCATATTGAGGTTTCACTGAAATATTTTTCAGAAGTCATATGTACAACTGTGATTTAACTCACTATTTGTCAAAATTGATCCTGTGATGATGCTGTCCTCCAGCATTACCACGACCACCAGGATGTTTTCTGTGCTTTCCTGCAAACACACCAGACATACTTTACTTGGAAAATCCTACACAAGCAAACTTTTAATGTTTTTATTTTTCCAAGTGAAACAAAGCAAATTATACGGTGATATAGGTTTTCTTGCATGTTTTCAGAGTAGCCTGGCTCAGAAAGGGAAATCACATTGCCTTTTTCCCCTGTCCTTCTGCCCTCCTAGGGTAACATCAAAATTATCAAGGGCACTAAATATCATTTAGCCCTTTCTTTGAAAATTTATAAACGTTTCAAATACTAGACAGTGCTATCATTTCTTAATTCTCACATATTTCACAATTTTGCGTTAGTTTTAGGTTCTCACAAAGCAACAGAACACAAATAACATATAATTTTAGCAATGTAGAAAAGTCTTGAGATTTGCAAGCATCGCCCTGCATACGACTCTTTCTATTTGAATTGCTCGATTTCCGTCCTGAGCACAAACTTAGATAACAACTTCAGTAAAGTTTTGACTAGAAGACGCACTAACGTGTTCTATTTTGGCTTCTTTACACCGTCTTACTTACCGACGCGACCATGACCGTGACTCACATGGCCTCGCAGCTTTCGTGTCTTCTTTAGCCGCGCAGTCTAAAAGCAAAGCCACGAAAACAACTTAACAAAAGCCCTCTTCATAAACTGGGAGCATATTATCGATAAATGATAAACAATATTTTATTTCGTCTACGAGACATGATGGTATTTACATAGACGAAGGCGATGGAGGAGGATGAATTTGGAGAACCCAACTCTCCGAATACCCACCATTTTGGAAAAGAGAGAAAGAGAAAGAACAAACTGCGCTTGCGTGCCTGATGGAGTCACACAATTTACCCGTGGGAGGGGAGGGTCGATGACGTGATGTCACATGTTCCCACCGGGCCTTATTGTTGTTCAAAGTACGTGTTCAGCTAGCACGAGTGTTCGTTTTGTATTTCACATGGCTAGTGTTTCGAACGAAATTTCGTTCAGTTTTAAAAAGAAGGCTCATAACTGGTGCAAGCTGTATCTTGGCGGAAGTTGGAGAAATGTTCCTTTGGATGAGTTTTCCATTGAAGTGTTAGGGTACGTATAATAAGCTTGTACACTAAAATGGCAAAAATGCCCTAAGCTTAAGCTTATTTTGATTCTTTTCTTTCGGCATTTTTATAGTCCTATTATAATAAAGGTTTTTGTTTTACTTGCTAACAAAGCACTGAACAAAGCCTGACCACGACTTTCTCGAAAGACTGTTCAATAGATCTGGATCTTGTCCGTTGTAAAACGTCTATTTTTAAGCTGGTGAAGTTTTGGTTTCTTCTCGTGAGCTAGAGTCAGCTAGAGTGTATTTTTCAACATGCATGCAAAAGCTAAAATTTTCGTAATAAAGCTAGCTAATTATTTATCCTCAAGCGTTCGGAAAAGAGAAAGAGACGTAGCCAGTTACATAAATTATTTATCATCATCATGTGCATGAATAACACTGTTTTGTTTGTGTGTACAAAAATCAAAATGCCCTTTGGACTATCTCGTGATAGCTAATTATTAACTACTAATTGTGATAAGAAAATACCGTAATTTCTCGATTTACAGGGCTCTGGAATTTATTTCAGACTTGGCCTGGTGGACTGACCATTTATTTGATTCGTGCAGTTTATCCGCGCACGGTGTTCATTGGTTAAGGGTTTTCATTCATTATTTTTGGCAAGCCAAAAGATTTCCATAAAAGCGAATTAAAAAAACGTTTCAGAATGAGCTTTACCAGGGTTGACTGAAAGATGTTTTTCATTTACTGGTTTTGAATTAAGCTTTAAAAACTCATGACTAATCAAATTCTTTTCAGTAACAATATTGGGAGAGGGGAATTCTATCAGGGGTGGGGGGGGGGAGGAGGGTATATAACAGGTATATCTTTTTGTATACAGGCAGGTGGGCCTATAGCTATAACTTGGGGGCTTAAAAGTAAGAGGGCTTATAACCAGAATTTTACAGTATTTTTGGTATCTTATGTTTTTTTCTTTCAGTGGTGGTCTGACCAATGAATTGTACATTTGCTGCCTGCCAGATAATTATCATGTAGGGACAAAAGAGAAAAAGAAAGTTGTGCTGCGTATCTATGGACGAATCCATGAGGAACTGTCCACTAGTGTTAACTGTCTGATCTCAGATTCTGTCGTCTTTGCTCTGCTGTCTGAGTGGAAGGTCGGCCCAAAGCTTTTTGCAATATTTCCTGAAGGGAGATTAGAAGAATTGCTTCCTGTAAGTTTACAAGTGCTCTGAGTGAAAAGGAATTTAGCCTGCCCATTGCCAATCTCATATCTTGAGCCTTTGCTCCTTACTGAAGAGTTTTGTTGCATGACCAATTTTGATAAGCTTTTAAAAAATAAAAATGTTTAGAAGTAAAACACCAAGGAGTACGTTAAGTCTTACGCTAAGTAACACTTTTGAAAGTTAGACATGCACAGTTTAACTAGAAGCTCATCATTTTTAGACTTCCAATCAGAACTTTCCAGTTCCCTAGAAGTATTTCTTCGATTTTAGTGTTCCCTGTTCCCTAAAATATGCTTTTGTTCCTACAGTTGTCCCCAATTTTTGTTCCCATGTTTCCAAAAAGTTAATGGCCATGTTCCCTTGTTCCCTGAAGCCCTGGGGAGCCTCATTTTTAAACACTGTAACTTATAGCTAATTTACAAGTAAATTTTACAACTAATTCGTCGCGAAGCGAGGCCGAAGGCCGAGCGTAGCGGGGTGTATAATTTTGTCCCTCAAAGGGCTCAGGCGGGATGAAATCTCGTGTGGAGTTTACGGTCATATTTGTGAGCTTGGTGTCTGGCGGAAATGACGTCACACGGCCGCGCGCTGGTGGCCTAATGGTGTGAGCGTCGAACTTCAAATCAGATCTTTGGGACTGAGGGCGGGGGTTCAAATCCGGCTAAGGTTTTTTTTTTCTTTTTTCTTTTTTTTTTTGTGGGTTCGAATCCTGAGCCTTTCATTTTTATCGTTTTTCTTTTCGGATTAAAATAACGCTGATTTCCACATATTACTCCCTCAACGCCTATTCAGGCTATAAACCTTTCATGGCCATCAGGGGCACGCGGGCGGAGGGTTTGAATCTTCCTGCCGTTCGTTCTTCTTTTTTTAAATGCCCTGAAATAAGAATTATGCCAGTTTCAAAGCGGAGTAGACCCTGGGAACGAGGGTGTCGCGGCCATGTCCGTTACTAGGCAACAATAACAAATCACCGGTTAAAACCGGTTATCACTCCTTATTTATAACACCCCCCCCCTCCCTTCCCCAACCCAGAGCTTCGCGAGGCCCTGCGAGTCACGTATTACTAGTCATAGACTGTATACTGTCAGTGGTCACCAGTGCTTCTCATTATGCTGAGTATTGATTATTCTTCAGTTCAAATCTTACACATCTAAGAAAGCAATAATTATTTCTTTTATAAGAAGAGAAATTTGTTTTTTTTTTTTACAGGCACGGTGTCTTAAAAGAATGGAGCTTACATACCCAGAGATCTCTGTTAGAATTGCTCAGAAGATGGCAGTATATCATCAGTTGACGCTTCCGCTTTCTAAGGAGCCTGATTTTATGTGGCAAGCAATATCTGGGTAAGGCCCTAGTTGAGGTAACGCCTTTGAGACTTCCAAACCCCCCCAACCCACCCAACCACCAGGAATTTTCAATCCCTTCTGTGGGGAGTATGGACATTTTCCGGAACTACACAATGCGATTACCTTCACTGCAGGGATGTAGCGAAAAGAGAGAGAGAAGAAACCTAAGCCATCAAAATTCCAATTCTTTGTTTTTTATATAGTGATAAGATGTCATTCAGCTGATAAAATTAGCTGGTAGCTGGCTCTTCAAGCTACATCCTTGTGCTACTTACAATATGGTTACTTAGTGAAAGGGAACAAGCGGGCAGGAGCTGGGGAGTAAAGAGTGGGGGGAACTCTATGGGGGGCGTAGAAGTAGAGAGGGCGTGAAGTGGGATTCCAATGGTGATGGGAACTGGGAAAAATTGTTAAAAATTTCACAACATTGCATAATATTCTGCAATGTGTATACCCCGAAGGAAGGGACAGAAAGCAAGTGGAAGTGGGAAGTTCACACCCACCTGTCCCCCTCACTATTTAATTACAATTTTTTTTACTTACAACACAAACTTCAACTGTTGAACAACAAACAAGTGGCCTTAAAATTACCCAACAATCTTTTGCCTGCCACAGTGATTTCACAAGAGCTTACAAATACCTCATCTGGGAGGACATTTCAATCATTAAGTCACGGTCAAGTGCAAACATTACATTTTTAACCTCCAATAGGGGGATACCACTCTCACTTTAATTTGACTGTATTAAATTATTTGATCACTGTTCTTTTAATTAGCAAAATGTCACATATTTGTTTATTTGGCAGATGGTGTGAGATAACTGTGCAGACACAATTCAATGAACAGGATAAAGCTGTGAAGTTGGCCAAACTCAAAAGTGTGGATTTAAAAAAAGAATTTCAGTTTTTAAGGTAACAATCAAACCAATTTAAATATGTGCAGGTTAATGTTACACTGTATAACATAGAACATTTCTATTTACATGACATGTATTGTATGGTAAATGATGTTAAACTACCAGTAACTTCACTCAGTCAAATATACCCCAACCATTAATTTTTTAAATGTAATTTTCTGATAATAGCCCCTTCCCCCTCCCAACTGTGGGAGGTGTGGTGGCCTCATGGTTAGTGCACTGTTCTCCGGATCAAGTGATTTTGGTACGAGCCCTCGCTGGGGTCACTGCATTGTATTCTTGAGCAAGACACTTAACTCTCGTAGTGCCCTTCTCATCCCAGTTGTACTAAAACCATAAATTATTAATTTTAATATTAATTTTTATTGATGATTTATTTTCTTATTTTCCCCAGAAACTATTTAGAAACTGCAACTTCACCAGGGCCAGTTACCTTTTGCCATAATGATCTTCAACAAGGTGTGTTGGAAAACATTTAATAAACACAACACTTTATAGATTTGAACAGCCTGACTGCATTAATGACAGGTGCAATAATGTAAAGTATACCAGGTATCTTTTGCATTAAGCAACTATGAGTATTTCTACTCCCCCCTGGATGTGATGCTAGTCCATTGCAGGGTAACCACCCAGCATTAGTTTGCCAGTACCCATTTATACACCTGGGCGAAAGAAGCACTATGAGTCAGAGTAAAGCGTCTTGCCCAAGAACTCAACACAATGACCCCAGCCAGTGCTTGAACCCAGACCGCTTAATCCAGAGTCTAGTGCACTAACCATTAGGCAACCGCGCCTCCCCTCAATCATGCAGAACAGACTATTTTCTTTCTCTTATTGCAACAGTTTTGCGTTTTACTTTGCTTACAAGTTCATGCAGTTTTGGCTTTTGGTATTGAATGTATTATTTATTTTTATTTTAAGGCAACATTCTGAGAGTCTCAAAAGAAGTGCAAGGAAATAATGAGGAAGAATTTGATATAAAGCTAATAGACTTTGAATATAGTGCCTATAACTACAGGTGAATTACACTGTTAGTAATACCTTATTTCATGTTCTTACAGATAATTTATGCACAGATGGTGTGTCTTAACCTTATTTGGCCAAATGATTATAATTGTATACTGGAACAGTGGATAAATTAGTATGCAATATTTAGTAAAGGGTTGGGGTTTGGACCTAAGGGCAGAGCCCCAGGGGGGGTACTCCGGGGTCCAAGTGACGGGGATGTGCGAAGGAATTTTTTGGGGTCGAAATTTTCGATTCCGGGATTTTTTTGGGTAGGAGAACTTGGCAGGTATTTTTTTGGGTGACTTGATTTAAATAGGGGATTTTTTGGGGTATTAAAATCAAACTAAAGTGCCTTAGCGCGGCCTTGGCAATTTAGGGGTAATTTGACTAGGGATTTTTTTGGGCGGTTTTTTTGGTCCAGGGATTTTTTTTGGCTAATGTCGGAAGACTTAGGGATTTTTTTGGGTCCTGAGTTTTGCCTCCATTCGATCATCCCCGTCACTTTGATCCCGGAGTACCCCCCCTGGGGGCAGAGCCTCCGCATATGAAATATTTCTGAGTTGCCCCCGCCTCCACCCTGAGTTCAGATGTTATCCAAGCAGTATAAGAATTGTATGTGCAAGAGAGATGTTTCTAACTTGCTCAAGCTACTTAAAGAGGTGAACACTATTTAACACTGAGGGAGAGTTTTCAGTATGATTTCTGGCAACTTTCCCAAGCTGTAAATCGCTTACTACAATTCTCCTGATAACTGTGGTATTCTTAATGTCTCAGGGCTTTTGACTTGGCAAATCATTTCTGTGAGTGGATGATTGATTACACGCTTCCTCCTCCTCAATATTTTTCTTTGTCCCTCAATAATTGGCCCAGCAAAGCTCAACAAGTAAGTTAACTAGAGGGCATTAGTTTTATATTAATTTATATACACATAAGAAATTTAAAACTGCCAAAATTGTGTACCACGTGAAGCACTTAATTTGTCATCAATGTCAAGGTCAAATACTGTATGTGGTGGTTGACAGATTGAGGACTCACGTGATTGTCCTGGTCCAATTTGACATGTGTTATTGAGAAGCTTGAAAGCATGGATGAATTGAAGCTTTTTCTAACAATATTTTTACAGTGAAAGTTGCTTTTAATCCAGTCCCCAACAGGCCAAAAAATTGTATTTAAATGTACTTAATGTATTCTTAAATAAGAAAAAAATAATTATGACTGACGTAGCTTTTGTTTCCACCAAAATTAAGTGGCCATAGTAATGAGGTGGCTGTGTAAGTGGTTTATGCGGGTTTCCTCTGTAATAAAACGGCCAACTTGATATCTGTTTCTACCTTCAGCCATTTTAGGTACTGGTAAATTACTGTAACTTTCAAGTCCTTGTTGCACAAATCAATCTGAATTGAATCCTCAGTAACTGTACCCTTTTGTTGTTGGCAGCTACTGTTTATCAGAGCTTACTTGGGAAAGGATTCACAGAACAATCATGCCTGTACTGAACCAACAATAGAGGAATCAGAATTGCTGGATCAAGTCAATAGGTAATGTTCCAGCTTTGAATTTGTGCATGTTTGAAGCTAGACTGGAAGTGCAGTTGCCTAATGGTTAGCTTGCTGGACTGTGGATTGAGTGGTTTGGGTTCGAGCCCTGGCCAGGTCATGTGCTGTGCTATTGGGCAAGACACTTTACTTTCACAGTGCTTCTCTCCACCCAGGTGTATATTAAATGTATACCATCGAATTAAATACTGAGGGTTAACCCTGCAATGGACTAGCATCCCATTCAAGGAGAGTGAAAATCCTCCTCATGGCTAATGCTACCTTTTCTCCTATACTGGAGCAGGGCTGCAAATAATTTGGTCGGACAAAACAAAATTGTGGTCGGACATCACTAAAAATAAAAGGTTTAATTTTATTCATTGTTGCCGTAAAATGATTTACCTTCAAAAAATTGTCTGGACATCATGTCTGACCACCTTTGGGATTTCGCCGGACATGAGCAAATTTTGGTCGGCCTATGTCCGATGACCTACTGTTATTAAAGAGAACCTATTTAAGAGAACCTGGCCTGATGTAACAATCAAGGCTTCAATACAGAATCCACCTTACATGTGTCTACTGTTGCTTTGTGTATTGAGAAGCCATATTTTTAAGGAGTAGATCAGATTATGCCTTTCTGTACTTTATTGACCAATACAATAATATTATTATTAATATTGAGCTGAAGGGAGGATATAGATTTCAGTCTTATAATTTGCTTCTCCTTGACTATTTTTTCCTTTCTGCATTGTAGGTTTGCTTTAGCTTCACACTTCCTGTGGGGGTTATGGGGTGTTGTACAGGAAAAATTAAACTCTGATAGTAACAATATCCAGTTTAATTACCTGGTGAGTACTTTGTTGTACAAAGCAGTTAAGGTACTTAATGATATCCAACTGATAAGTTCCACATTATTTTTATTACACTGTCATAAAATTGTCTAAAGTGTGTGTGGTTTCTCTCTTTTCTAACCAAGAAATTAAGCAAAATCTAGTTTTGTGGAAAGTTTACACTGGTGTTTGAAAGGCATACCTGAATCCCCCCCCCCCCCCTCGTTTCCTGACCGCTGGTCAAGGGGAACGTGGACTCTGGGAACGAGATTGAATTTTCAGTTGATTTCTTTTACTTTTGCTCAGTTTTGCATGCCTAGCAACCCTCTGAGTACTTTTTCATCAAAACATATTATTTTGAAAGATGTGGCTGTAGGTATACGACCAAATATTTTATATACAGTGGAACTTCGATTTAACGATTTTTCGTCCCAGTTATAGCAAAATATATATGGAAAAGAACCTGGGTATAACAAAACCTCAATATAGCGAACACATTTTGCTAGTCCCTTGGCCCATCGTTATATCAAGGTTACACTGTAGCAACTTATGCAACTGAAGCAGAAAGGTTGATTTATTTTCTTGAAGGCAAATAGATGCTTTTCTTTTAAGTTGCATGTCTTTTTCTCCTGTAGTTGCCAGATTTCTCTAGTCTTAACCTCACTCATTCGTTTTTCTTTCAGGATTATGGCTTGGCAAGGTTTGAAGCTTACCATCATCGCAAGAAAGATTTGGGTCTCATTTAAATCATCAAAATTATTTAATGAGATGAAAAATCATATTTTATTAACAGAAATTTGTATATACACGATTCTGTTTTCAAAAACAAAAATTGTGTACAGTTCTAAGCAATAATTATATTATTTTTCATGTAAATTTGTAGATATGAAATCACACAAAATTGCAATTTTGACACTTTCTTTTCAGGTTTTTTAATTCTTGAAAAAGTAAAAATATTTATTGATTAATAACAAACTACATATTAATATAAATTACATAATATATATTATATATTACTTATTTACGTACATTAACTGGGCGAACACAAGTTGGTGTTGTCCTGGCTTCAGCCACACAACATCATCTGGGACAACTATTAAAATAGACAGGAGGAGAAGGGCTTACTAAGTTATAAATTACGATCGGGAGCAGGGGGGGGGGGGGGGGGGGGTCTGGTTAGAGAGCGGGTTTAGTGGTGTTTTTATTGTGTGTGTCAGTTTGTAATCAGTTTCGGCGCTTTTTTGCAAATTTTGGAAAATACATTTTTTATGTGGTTTCGGTATCTGGTAATCATTTGTTGCCGACGTCAATGTGATTCAATCCAAATACAGTGGAACCCCGATATAACGATATTCCAAGGGAGCAGTAAAATTATATCGTTATATCGAGGAATCGTTATATCGAAGCTCCCGATACAACGATATGGCCGTAAAATAACCAAAAATATCGTTATATCAGGGTAAACCAAAGATTTTTGTGCTTTGATGTCCGATATATCGGACACTGGTCCGCAAAGGGTTAAAGGAGGATAAAAAGGATAAAGTTTTGATGAAGAGTCTTAGAACACAGAATATTTTCGTATATCATCGTACAAAGCTGTTTGCAGAAACGTTAGAGATTACTTGACTACTGTAATATTATTCCGTTAAATTTGATGTTTTGCTTGAATTGTACTGATAATATCGTTATATCGGGAAAGATTTTACATTCGGTCCGCTAAATTCCCATCGTTATATCGGGAATATCGTTATATCGGGGTTCTTGACCATACATTTTAATGTAACTTTTGCCGGGACATAGAATATTCATCGTTATATCGGGAATATCGTTATATCGAGGATCGTTATATCGGGGTTTCACTGTACAGTGGAATGCCGATTTCTTGAACCACCAAACGAAACAAATAATTAGTTCGAGAAATCGGGGTAAAATTACAGCGTTTGACTTGGTGAAGCAAATCCAAGGAAAACGACTTTGGTTCGAGTTATCGGGAGTTTTGAAAAATCGGGATTCCGTTTTTTTTTAGGCTCGAAGAGCCTACCTTAAACCTTTTTTGGTGTGGTATTACATGAACATATACATACTTTATTACCACTTCCCCAAGGGGGACTAACACAGGTAATTTCATAAATTTTAATACTAAAATGCATAATAAATATCGATAAATATCATTGTTCTGATTCTTCTGTCTCCGATTCCGTCAAGCTTATGACACCAGCCTTTAGAGAATTGGATTACCAAATGGAGGAAAGTTGATGCCGTATTTCCTTCATTGAGCGCCCCTCCTCGATTGACAATAGGAATATAGTCAACTCTCTCTAAAATGGACACCTTCGGGACCGGCTCTAACTGTCCGTCTTAGAGAGGTGTCCGTCTTATAGGGAGTTTAGTTACAGTAAAATGACTGAAAAACGGCTGGGACGGGACCAACACCAGGTGTCCGTCCTATAGAGGTGTCCGTTAAGAGAGAGTTGACTGTGCGATGTTTTAAATAAGCACCCTGGGCACTTAATCGACGTGGTTGTGCTATGCCATTTGGAGTAATAATTTTGATTCAACAGACACACGTTGAAATTATTGCGCACAATGTTTTAACGTAGAGAGCTATTGTAATTCTGCAACCATGGCGCGATATTAGGCGCACACCAATTTCAGGGGTGGATTGACACGGATTTAGACATCACGCGTTTTGTTACACAAGTGAACCAGGAGAACCAACGAAAATCATCAACTGGCTGCTGCACCAAGGCTAACAAAAGCTTACACGAAATCTTGTCTTGTGTCAGCCCATAGCCTGCGAATAAAGCCACCTCCCATCAGTCCCGGCAAGTTTGACAGTTTCACTTCTTGACACTTGGTAGAAGAATTAATTATACTCTGGCGGTCTGGCGAACTAAGCTAATTTCTCTGCGGAAGAATTGTTTATTATCTGGGGGTTTACAGTCAAGAAATTTATGGCGGTCTTGGTCTCCAACAGAAAATAAAAAAATGCGGTCTAGGACGAAAAAAATGGAATTTGGCGGTCTGCGGACTGAGCGCCCGGGGGGGGGGGGGGGGGAGGGAGGCACTCCAAAAGGTTTTATACGGGGAGGCTCCGCCCCAAGCTCTTACCCCTTACCCTTTTATATACCATTTTGACAGAAATTGTACCCCTTTCGTATACCTTTTACTGAAAAAAGGTACCCCTTTCATATACCTAAAAGACGTGACATAGCCTTAGAACAGGACGTTTTCTTGTCATTTTTATGAAGCGCTTAATAAATTAAAATAATACAGCCATAAAGTGGGTCTGTTCGAAATATTTTAATTACAGGCCTTTTAAAAAACCTAAAAGTTGTCAGTGGGTTAACAGTGTAGCATTTCATTTATTTGCTACAATAGTCCAGTCTCTCAACTCTCCCCAGATATCAAGAAAAAAAAAATACATAGATCTATCGAATGCTGCTATGTAGACTTTGCACATCACAGACGTAGAAGGCAGTGAGGAAACAAAACTGTCATTTGAAGAAAAACACCGTGGATTCATCGGGTTTCGTTCCCTTTCAGATGTATAGGCCACGAAGGCATCAGTGCCTTGTTTTTTGGTCTGCAGTTTTTTTAGGCTATTTTCCTATAATAAGAAAAAGACGCAGGTGTTTAAGTGCTATCGACTGGAATTTTCGAGAAAAAAATTTCAAAACTCCTAATTCGCATTTCTTCATATTCAGTCAAAAGAAACCCTTTGGTGAACTATTTACGAAAATGACATTTAAAATTTTCAAAGGGTTTTTTTTATTTGAGAAAATCGGCAAAAGGTTAAAAGGCCGTTTTCGCGTCCCCGCCGCCATAAAATTTTGTCGAATTTTTGTGGGTATTCAAAACACTCGTACGGAAAGAAGGTTGAACGTATGAAATTTATCTTTGGCAGGTATGCGGGGCATCCAATATACTACACAGAAACCTAAAAATATTGCAAAACGATGCAATTAAACAGATCTTTTTTAAAGCCCGAAAATTGGTATTTTGAGCACTTTGGTAAACACTTGAAACAAGGGTAACTTTGGTGGCAAACATCGTGTCCTGGTACATCGAAATTTGGAATAAAAAATAGATCGGCGTCAAGTACTATAATGGTACTGTAACATATAAAAAATCCAGCCCGGGCAATTGAAAAACCACCCGTTGAGAGAAGTAAACGCATAGTGAATATTTCATGTATTGACTACAAAAATTGTCACGGTCACGCAACACTAGTAAACACATTTCGATCTGATTTATTCAATGTGTTTTAGTTTTGCTCACTTTGGCTACACTTTATGCTCGAAAAAGTCTACCTATCTTATGTATAATTTACTGTTTTGTATTCATATAAAAATTAATTTTAGAGGATGGGATAATTGATCTGACCGCAAAAATACAAAGGTCAAGTTTCGTGTCATATTTACCGACTTTGCCGCTCACACTGTGTAACTCGCACTGTGAAAGAAATAAAACAATTCAAAGCGAAATGTCTTCACAAAGTAGTCTCGAAGCGTGTCATATTTTATCCTGGTGGTTCTGTTTCATTAAATTACTAACTATTTAACACTGGTAAAAGTTATTTTTAGTTCCGGCTGTATTGATTCTGTAAAGTTTTTCGAATACCTCAGTCTGTTTGTCAACAACATGACTATTTTGCAAATACAGTATGTGTTCATAAACAAGATAATGATCTTATCGACAAGCGTATCTATAGGAGAACATCGAAAAATTAAGTAACTGTGTTCAACTGCTTGTATATTTTTCTTTTAAGAGTGCGGGTCCTCGACTTGATATTATACGCCAGAACTGATACATGTATGTCTGTTGATTTCCTGTTTAACAATAACAATAAAGAAACACTCTTGGCTATAAAGCAAAAGATACTATACCACCAGCAGCAGCTTACCATTCATGTCCAAACATAACAAGTAACGATTCTGGGCTGGTTGAGCAAATACCAAACACATTCGAAAAGGCGAACTCCACAGCCGTTGTCAGCCGTCGATCGTCACGCTCTCCCCTTCGCTCCACTGTTCCCAAGCTGTCTGCCTTTCTCCCGTTTGCAATTTTTACACAGGTTCTCTGTCTTTTTACCGCGGCATTCACAACCAATCTCGACTCACTCTTTGTACCTCCAGACTCTTAAAATCAAATTCCATTCTTTGGATAGCGGGGAAAGGGAAGGTTTTATACGGGTGGGGGGTGGGGTAGGGGGTCAAGGTTTATTTTGTCATTGATCTTATTGTCCCACAAAGTGACTGACCAGATAACCAGAATTGCAGAAGTAATCGTTACCTTAAGGTTGCTATTTTTAGCGGCTACTTATTTAAGCCATTTTTCTGAGCAAGATTTAGTGACTATTTAATTTAGCGATTTCAGAATTTGTTTTTTTAAACCAGGCCCTTGTGTGGGAAATGGTCTAGGCAAACTCTCTTTCGAAGAAAAAACTGTGGCAGCTACAATTCTTTTGCAATGAACTTGGACTAGCTGTTCCTGTTCCACAAGTGAGGAAAAGGGCTCTTTATGTGGTCCTGTTGCAAGAACTTGTCCAGGAATGTAGTTGCATGAATGCGGGACCAAGTTAAAATGCTCTGTGTTCTGTTGCGTCTGCAATTATTAAAAGCAGTGGCGGATCAAGGGGAGAAGCCATTGGGCCCTGGTCCCCATTATTTTTAGGCTAAACCGAGGCCCACGGGACCAAGAAAAATCATCTTCAAGAGCTAATTTCGGGTAAGGATGATTAGGGCCCCCACCTACCTAAAGGTCTGGATCCGCCACTGTTTAGTACACATAAGCTAGCTCCTAATAAATTGTCCAATACTAAGTGTCGTCGTACTAGCCGTGCATTTAAAATTACTGTTTTATACACCTCGAGTGACTTCTAGTACACGCATCTCCAAGCTACGTGAGATCCAACAAAGAATTGTGCCAAAGTGTTTCCTAACGTTGTGTGGCCCTCTGCATTTAATCGTCCCACATATCCTAAAATAAGGCAAGAGGCAAACCTTCAAATACTGAGAAGTGGAGACAGGAAATGATTTCCGACCAATTTTTTTCTGCAAGGTTTGTCCTTTTCTTCTCTCTCTACAAGGTTTTTTGGCGCTGTTGTTTTTTTTAAGTTAAATCTCTTTTCCTGAATTCCTGTCCACCTCAGTATCTTAGGGCTGAGGGCCAACCCTTAGCTAGTTCCCAGGCTGCTGTCAGTACAACATACCTCAAGGTTTAGTGATTTGAGCAAGTAGCACGAAAATCGCTAAATTTAAAAGTACTCGCTAAAATTAGTCTCCGTCAAATTTAATACTCGTTAAATTTTAGTACCTTCCTCCCCCCTCCCCAAAGGAAAATAAATTAATCATAGTCGACATCAAAAATTCTTTTAAGAAATGGATATCGAAACTTTGTTCTTTCTGACAATGCCGTCTAGTGATTCTGTTTTTTTTTTTACTGAACATTTATTTCCATCTTAGCTAATACTTTATGAAATACTGGTTTACACTGGGTATCTTTTTTTCTAGGGCCTGCTGTTTTTTTTTTTAAAAAAATCTGAAATCGCTAAATTACATTGTCGCTAAACCTTGCTCAAAAAAATCGCTAAAATTACTACCATCTTAAACCTTAAGGTAACTGATTACACCAGGTAATCTGGTCAGTCACTTCGTGGGACAATAATATCAATGACAAAATAAACCTTGACCCCCTACCCCCCCCTCCCCCACCCAACACCCGTTATAAAACCTTCCCTTTCCCCGCTATCCAAAGGATGGAATTTGATTTTAAGAGTCTGGAGGTACAAAGAGTGAGTCGAGATTGGTTGTGAATGCGGTAAAAAGTCAGAGAACCTGTGTAAAAATTGCAAACGGGAGAAAGGCAGACAGCTTGGGAACAGTGGAGCGAAGGGGAGAGCGTGACGATCGACGGCTGACAACGGCTGTGGAGTTCGCCTTTTCGAATGTGTTTGGTATTTGCTCAACCAGCCGAGAATCGTTACTTGTTATGTTTGGACATGAATGGTAAGCTGCTGCTGGTGGTATAGTATCTTTTGCTTTATAGCCAAGAGTGTTTCTTTATTGTTATTGTTAAACAGGAAATCGACAGACATTCAGACAGACATCTAATTCCAGTTCTTGCAGTTCTTGGTAAATATGTACATGTATCAGTTCTGGCGTATAATATCAAGTCGAGGACCCGCACTCTTAAAAGGAAAATATACAAGCAGTTGAACACAGTTACTTAATTTTTCGATGTTCTCCTATAGATACGCTTGTCGATAAGATCATCATCTTGTTTATGAACACATACTGTATTTGCAAAATTCATGTTGTTGACACACAGACTGAGGTATTCGAAAAACTTTACAGAATCGATACAGCCGGAACTAAAAATAACTTTTACCAGTGTTAAATAGTTAGTAATTTAATGAAACAGAACCACCAGGATAAAATATGACACGCTTCGAGACTACTTTGTGAAGACATTTCGCTTTGAATTGTTTTATTTCTTTCACAGTGCGAGTTACACTGTGAGCGGCAAAGTCGGTAAATATGACACGAAACTTGACCTTTGTAATTTTGCGGTAAGATCAATTATCCCATCCTCTAAAATTAATTTTTATATGAATACAAAACAGTACATTGTACATAAGATAGGTAGACTTTTTTGAGCATAAACTATAGCCAAAGTGAGCAAAACTAAAACACATTGAATAAATCAGATCGAAATGTGTTTACTAGTGTTGCGTGACCGTGACAATTTTTGTAGTCAATACATGAAATATTCACTATGCGTTTACTTCTCTCAACGGGTGGTTTTTCAATTGCCCGGGCTGGATTTTTTATATGTTACAGTACCATAATAGTACTTGACGCCGATCTATTTTTTATTCCAAATTTTGATGTACCAGGACACGATGTTTGCCACCAAAGTTACCCTTGTTTCAAGTGTTTACCAAAGTGCTCAAAATACCAATTTTCGGGCTTTAAAAAAGATCTGTTTAATTGCATCGTTTTGCAATAGTTTTTAGGTTTCTGTGTAGTATATTGGATGCCTCGCATACCTGCCAAAGATAAATTTCATACGTTCAACCTTCTTTCCGTACGAGTGTTTTGAATACCCACAAAAATTCGACAAAATTTTATGGCGGCGGGGACGCGAAAACGGCCTTTTAACCTTTTGCCGATTTTCTCAAATATAAAAACCCTTTGAAAATTTTAAATGTCATTTTCGTAAATAGTTCACCAAAGGGTTTCTTTTGACTGAATATGAAGAAATGCGAATTAGGAGTTTTGAAATTTTTTTCTCGAAAATTCCAGTCGGTAGCACTTAACTGTTTGTTCTACTCTCAACTCTAGAAACCTCGCAAATTCTTATTATTTACATGTGAATATTTGCGTAGTGGACTGGGACAAGTTTCTTATCTTGACGCATTGTCCTTGACAATTTTATCAGTAGCTCTCGGCGAGAATAATTATTTTCCTCCCTCAGTTAAGAATAATTAACCCTGCATGATCACAAGACCTAGAAGTCGTTTCTAAATCTTTTTAAAAGCAACAGGCGAAAGATCCAGCACCGTTTGCAACTACCTGCTTTTTAATAAGTCAATAATTCAAGTATTTACTTTTCATTAGGAATAGGACTGAATCCTGTCTTATGATTATATGAAAATGACAACATCCACTGCAAATCAATATTGAAATGTTAATTTTTACAATTCTTATATTTTGCTTCTTTCTGTTGTTTCAAATAATTTCTGAATAATAATTACGGCGATGCTCCAGTAATATTCGTCCTTTTAATTCGATGTCCAATGCTTTCTTGTGCACATGCTGTTTGTGTGGGCGTTTTTCAGCATTGTGATAAATAAAATTAAACTATTTTGTTGCCCAAGGCTACGCGAAACTTTCAAAATATGCCAGTTTATTTTCTTCGGCATAGTAGACGGTAAATTGTTCTTGTATTCGACTGATGCAAATTTTTAAAAGTCTTAGTTTAATTGTCGTCCAAGACTTGGAGAGGTCACTTAACCACATCAAGCTAATGATCCTTTTAAATACCTGTATTATTTCATTAAAATTTGGAAAAACAACATATTACTGCTTTTTACATTTTTCAAATATAAGACAATGGAAGCTAGAAAGATAACTTAAATTGGAAGCAGAACCAAAATTCAGTCGAAATATTCCAAGTTTCTCAATGATGTAGGAACCAGGCAAGGCGGAAAAACCCGACGGACTTGCGCGATAATTTTGCATTGAAACATTTGCCATATTCCGGTTGAGTGATCCTGAAGGATTGCGGATTAGTGTTGTCACGAACTTCTCCAAATAAACCTGTGATAAAATCCATTTATGTACGTGAACTGAATTCCTAGGCAGCCCATTCTCTTAGCTTGATTCCAGTGATGTTGTACTAGCGAGTCAGCTATTCCTTGCAGCTTTTCTGGTCCTACGGCAGCAGTGAGTAGCTTGGCCGACCAACTGTAAACTATACGCCAGGCTTCGTCTTCGTTTAACGAAGTCGAGACCTCGAGAAGCCGATCAGGTCCCGGCAAAATGTCGTACCAGCTTGATAAAGCCCATTCACCGTAATGTCTTGGCTCGGTTGTCGACATCATGTGTTAAAAAATTCTCCGGCAGTGTTTAGAATACAGGTGACTGCGAGTCACGACCGCACTGTATATTATTGCGGTTTTCAGTGAAATGCGAACTCTGAAATTCGAAATCCACTTACGGTTGCGTTTTCGCTGCCGTCAATCATAATTATGGCGACAGCTAACGAACCATGAAAAACAGAAACAAACAAAATGGATCGAAATGTACCAATCACAACTGACAGACGTGACCTTTTGACCCAGTTAAGGTGAACGTCTGTTTCCCGAGAGGTCCGCTACAATGATTGACGGCAGCAAAAAGCGTAAACCGTTGGTTGAAGATTGAATTTCAGAGTTCGCATTTCACTGAAAACCGCAATAAACAGACTGAAGTGTCCCTATAGTGATAAGCGGTGCAACCGAGGACATTCCGGAAATGCCCGAAAAAATGTCGATGGCTGATACGCGATTACGAAGATTGTCGACTAGTTGCCGAAGTTGACTCGTTCTTCCATTTCATCGGGCGATACGGAAGATAGCCTAAAGTTTTCGAAGTTGTACTTCGCACTAAACATCCTTTTTTGAGAACCGAGCAAAACGTATTTAACAACAGACAAGGGGCCAGGGGCGGAATTGGGGGGCGGCGGGGAGAAGGGACTCCCTCATGATAGGGCTTGCTTAGGTGTGTAAACTTCGGATTCTGGTCTCAGAATGTTCAGATCAGAACGCCAATATTTTTAGCCTTCAACGAACTCCGTCCTGACATCCAACTTAATCAAAAGCTTTTATGACCTGACAAGTGCGCGTGGCAGTGGCTCCGCTCAGTTACGTTGCTGCATAAGAAGTTTATTGATTGATTGATGATTGACAGGCGTAAAAACAGCAGGGAAAGGGGGCCGATTCGCGCGAGTGAAAATCGCGAGGAGAGATCACGCTCGATCACGCTTCGCGCCTCGCGCTTGCGTGCCAGTTGCCCTCCTTTCTAGTTAATTCTTCACCTAATCTGCTGACTGAAAAAATGTCGTTGTTGTTCTATATAAGTTTTACTCTGGTGTCAATATTGTAAACCAAAGCCACTTTCAAGTCCACAAATAAAATAAAAAAACACCCCGAACTAGTCATTTATAAAGTAAAATAATGTTTAGCAAGCTTCCGCTCCAAGGTCAGAGGGCAGCACCGCAATCAATCTGGACTATTGTGCTGCTTGTGATTCCGAGAAACAGAACATACCTGGTTGGCTGCTGAAAATAGAATGTTCTTATTAGTATTCTGTTTCTAGGAATCATTGACACATAGCAAAGGCTAGACAGCGGGGTGTGTTCATTGCCATTTCGCAATCAGCAATCTGCCGCGATGGAGTGTCTCTTGAAAAACCTCAAAAAGTACGTCACCTGTTCGATATGTCTGAATACCTACACCAAACCCAAGACCATCGCTTGTCTTCATACCTTCTGCTGTGAGTGCTTGAAGAAACACGCATTAACCAGCCAAAGCCGAGGCAAATTTCATTGCCCTGAGTGTCAAGATGACGCAGGCGTCCCTGAAGGAAACCGTTTTGATAATTTGCCGACCAGTTTTCTCCACAAAAGTTTGTTGAGTCTTCTCGCTGTTCGACAGAGTGGCGATGGGGACGAGAGCAACTGCGGTATTTGTAAGAAAAAGAGCGCTGAGATCAGCTATTGCTTTGAATACGAAAAACTGTTGTGCCCTGACTGTGTAAACGCACATGACGCGTTCCAAGCTGCGGCCGCGGCGTTTGAAGGACACAGAGTCACGCCTGTAAAACAATTTCAAGCCCAAGACTACGAGATCCTGTTAAAGCGACAATCATTTTGCTCTCAGCAGTACCACGAGAGAGAGGTAACAAAGTTTTTCTGCCTTGAATGTCAAACTTGTGTTTGTCAAATTTGTATAAACACAGATCACAAAAATCACAGTGTTGATCCGCTTGAAAAAGCAGCGGATCGCGAGAAAGCCAAGATCATGGCAGGCGTCGAGTTGATGAAAGAAAAAAGAAAAGTTTACAGTGATGTGATGCGACAACTTGAAGAAACAGCTTCCAAACTGGAAGCTAGTGTCATCATCGCTATGCGTGAAATTTCGCAATCAGCAGAACAAATGATCGCTACGATTCGAGAACGCGAGGAGGAGGCTATCACCGCCCTCAGGAATACACGTGGATCGAGAACGGAGAAATTAGACGGCGCGAAGCAACAAGTACAATCCTCGACCAAGCGAATCGACCAAGCAGTTGAGTTTGCAAATAACCTGGTCCAAGGAAGCTCAAGCGCAGACATTATTCAAAGCAAGAAGAGACTGGAACAGCGGTTTAAAGATCTTAACAAGTCCCCAGTCCCAGCAGTTCCGGTTAGTCCATTCGTGAAGTTTGTCTCGACTATTGCACCTGAGAGTTCAAGCCTGGGATTCATGGCAACCAGCGAAACAGATGTACGTCTGTCTACAGTAGAAGGACTGACTGAAAATTTCCAAGCTGGTCTAGAAGCAGAGTTTGTGGTTCATCCTTACATATCTGACGAAGAACTGACGAGTGAATTTCAACGTAAATTTCACGTTGAAGTGCTAGTGGAACCCGCTGAAAAAGTGGACAGTTTGATTGTTTGTGAAAAAGAAGATGGAAATTTCCACGTCAAATTTTTACCAAAAGTACCAGGCAGCTACAACATCACAGTAAAGATAAATGGCGACAAACTTGCTAACAGTCCTTTCACTGTCCAGGTGAAGGAACGAAGGCTTGATGTTGTGGGCGAGTTAGTTCTAGAAGGAGAAATTCCTCAAGAGCCACGTGGGATTGCTGTTAACAGTAAAGGGCTGATCGCTGTAGCTGACCGTGGGCAGAACTGTGTCCTAATATTTGACATATTTGACAAGAAAGGAATGCTTGTGCGAAAGCTTGGCTGCTATGGAGAGAATCCTGGACAGTTTAACAAACCGGGTGGCGTCGCATACCTAAATGATGACGAGATTCTCGTAGCAGATGACGGGAATCACCGCATTCAGCAATTCAATATACAGACAGCGAACTTTGTGAAAAGCTTTGGAAAGTACGGGACAGGAGAGGGCGCGTTTCAGTATCCAGAAAGCGTTTGCATGGATCGTGAAGGACATGTTGTTGTAACCGACTACTTCAACAACAGAATCCAGGTCTTAACCAAGGATGGTAAACCTTTGTTTAAGTTTGGAGATAGCGGCGTAGGAAAGCTCAACAATCCCACTGGATGCATTTGTTACAAAAACATGTTCATTGTATGTGACACAGGCAACCATTGTTTGAAAGTATTTGATAGTTCAGGGAAGTTTTTGTCCACGATTGGAGAAAAAGGCAAGGCTGGAGGACATTTGTCCTCTCCTTGGAGTTTGTGCGTCGAGAAATATGGCGATCGACAAAATCTGCTTGTGTGCGACTTAGACAATGGTCGCATTCAACAGTTTACAATGGAAGGTTGTTTTACTGGCAAAACTGTTTCTAAGATAGGAAAACCTAGAGCGATAGCTACAACAACAGATGGTCGCATTTTGGTTTCAGACTCGGAAAAGAAAAAGATTTACATCCTAAAATAACTTAATCAGGCCTAAGTCAAACCTGAAAAGTAACTGAGTTCTATCAGCATGCAAGCGCTATCAAGTGTAAGAACGATAGCTACATTAGCTTATATTCTCGGCTAGATTTACTGGCTTTATATTTGTGACCCAGTGATGAAGTAAATACTGTAATTTCAAATAGAATCGAAAGTATTTTTTGATCTTTGTGGGGATTTAGAAGTAGTTTAGTTCCAAACGAACACAATTCAGGTGAAATAAATCATTATTTTTCGTGTACACAATTCTCTTTCTGCTAGGAGTGACGGAAATGATGTATTTATTTATGCTTTGTGGATGTGTAAGAAGCAAGCTTATTTTGGTTTAGTCATTCTGATGCCAATAAGCTTTTGCTGTTCCGTAATGGTTCTTGTTTGGTTGACCACGTATTGTGAGTTCGATTATGTTCGATTACCGAACGGAATTGAAAGATAGGTGTTCGATTGGATTCGTTTGCTCGCAACGATAAATTCTGCTAAAAACATACTACCGAAACAGGTAGAGCGCGAATTCAAAAACATTCGTAACGGTTGTTTTTGGCGTGAACAACGAAGTCAGAACGCAAAGGAATGTAACCACGTGCGTTTACCTTTTTCATTTGACAAGCAAAGCCACGTGACGCAGATCGTTCCGTTTGGCGTCAAAAACAACCGTTACGCATGTTTTTGAATTCGCGCTCTACCTGTTTCGGTAGTATTAAGGACTGCTACAGTCTACATGATTATTTTCGCAGTTTATTGAAACCCTTCCAATAAAAGACAAATTACCATTCGATTCATTGTACTGTCAAATTCAATCATATTATCTATGTCACGCAATCTTTCCTCTCACTCTTCCTATCCTCTTCATTCCTAGTGAGTCAATAAGCATAGTGCGCTGACAATCGTGTTCTTTAGCCACTGTCCGACTTTCATTTTCCTGGTGGTATCTGTCATATGTCGAACGTACTCTCCTAATCTTTGATTACAACTAGTATATGGCTAATTTATACAATACTCCTCGGAATGTTTTGCAAACTTATCAAACTTCCACTCCAAGGTTAGAGGGCAATTTGGGCTATTATACTATACTGTTTGTGATTCCGAGAAACAAAACACATGATTGGCTGCTGAAAATAGAATTTTATTCAAATTCTAGTATTCTGTTTCTCGGATCGTTGAAACATAGCAAAGGCTTGACAACAAGGTGTGTTCATTATCATTTTACAATCGACAGTCTGTTGCGATGGAGTCTCTCTTGAAAAACCTCAAAAAACAAGTTACCTGTTCGATTTGTTTGAATAGTTACATCAAACCCAAGACGATAGCATGTCTTCATACCTTCTGCCTTGAATGCTTGAAGAAACACGCATTAACTAGCCAAAGACAAGGCAAATATCGTTGCCCTGACTGCCAAGAAGAGATTGGCATCCCTGAAGGAAATCGTTTCGATAATTTGCCTACCAGTTTTCTGCACAACAGTTTGTTGAGTCTTTTCACTGTTCGACAAAGCGGCGTTGGAAAAGAGATCAGTTGCGGTATTTGTAAGAAAAAGAGCGCTGAGATCAGTTACTGCTTTGATTGCGAAAAGTTGTTGTGCCCTGGCTGTGTAAACTCACATAAAAAATTCCAAGCTGCTGCCGCGGCGTTTGAAGGACACAAAGTCACGCCAGTTAAACAATTTCAAACCCAAGACTACGAGGCCTTGTTAAAGCGAAAGTCCTTTTGCTCTCAGCAGTACCACGAGAGAGAGGTAACAAAGTTTTTCTGCCTTGAATGTCAAACTTGTGTTTGTCAAATTTGCATTATCACAGATCATAAGGATCACAAAGTTGATCCACTTGAAAAAGCAGTGGATGGCGAGAAAGCCAACATCTTGGCGGGCGTCGAGTTGATGAAAGAAAAAAGAAAAGTTTACAGTAATGGGATGCGTCAACTTGAAGAAACAGCGTCCAAGCTGGAAGATAATGTCAACACCGCTATACGTGAAGTTTCCCAAGCAGCCGAACAAATGATTACAAAGATTCGAGAACTCGAGCAGGAGGCCATTACCGCCCTCAGGAATACAGGCAGAACGAGAACGGAGAAGTTAGACGGTGCCAAGAAGCAAGTACAGTCCTCCATCAAGCAAATCAAACAAGCAGTCGCGTTTGCCAATAACCTGGTTCAAGGAAGCTTAAGCCCAGACATGATGCAAAGCAAGGAGCATTTGGAACAGCGGTTTAAAGATCTTAACAAGACCCCTGTCCCAGCACTTCCGGTTAGTTCTTTTGTGAAGTTTGTCTGGACTATTGCACCTGAGAGTTTAAGCCTGGGTTTCATTGCAACCAGCGAAACAGATGTACGTCTGTCTACAGAAGAAGAACTGACTGAAAATTTCCAAGGTGTTTTTGTACCCAATCTGTCCCCTGTGTTAGAGAGAAGCAATAGTTCCCAGGAAATGCCAGACTCTGCAGTACCTCCCCCAGTGCCCAAACTACTCCCGGTGTTTAAGAGGAGTAACAGCTCCCAGGGACTGCCTGACCCTGTGGTATCCCCACCAACAAGCTCGCCACCAACAGTCAGTGAATCCATGAAGAAGGTATGGCAGTGATTTACTAAACAACAATTGTTGTTTAGATTTACATGTATCATTGTCTTATCAGAATTCTCCAGAAACTCTCATTGGCAGTTAGCCAAACATTCTTTCTTGTTCCATATACTCGTAGAAGGTAGACTACCTAACGGCAATAATTATAATATTAAATAATAATAATAATAATAATAATAATAATAATAATAATAATAATAATAAAAATAATAATTATAATAACTATTTTCTGGTAACATGTTAAAATAAGCGTGAATTTATTATCACTTTCTACTAATGACACAGAGTAAAAATCAAATTCTTTACATCACAGCCACCTCATATGCATGTGTGTTTAATTTATCGTCAATCACTTCATTATGGTAGAGCAACTTTGAAATTTAATACAAAATTGAAAAAACAAGAGTGCTTTTCTATTAAAATGCAACTTTCAAGACTCCAAATGGCTGGAAGAGTTTATGATAGAAGTACCGACTATGTTAGTTACAAAATAAAGGCATTATACAGGTCTTTTTCAGTGTCGATGCTGATGTGACCACACTAAACTAATGACTTTCTACTTATTACATTTCTTTTTTATTTTCCCTTTATAAATTTTTATGGTTTCACAAACAAGATATACCACACATGTTAAAATTGGGTTTGGTTTTGGTTTGCATAAAGTAAAGAGTTGTCATTGATCATGATCATCATCAACTTAAGGAGGCTCGATGAACTTTTTCCATCCCTGATAATTAGGTGGTTGTTTTGAAAATGAAAATTATCTAGGAAGCTAATCTTCGATTTTTGCTAAATTAAACTACACCATAATGATCACATATAAACAAAGTTAAAATTTTTAACTGGTTTCTTAGTAACAGTGAAAACCATAGAAACGATTGTCGCTTTCTTTTGTTTTTAAACCAGCCTAATTTTTTTCGAAATCTAGATTGACACTATTAGGAACCGCTGCAGCACAGCTAATTGAGTTCGACGTCTGAAACAACAGGCGTCTCTCTCTCTGAATCGTTTATTTCTCCTCTGGGAGAATAGGGCCTTTGATCAGTTTTCTCCACTCTACCCTGTCTTCCGCATGACATTGGACTTGAAGATTCTTATCTTGGTGTTTTTGCTCAACTGCCCACTCTTTAAGATCTTAACCAGCTTGTTGACAGCTCCCGGCTAGCTTTCCCTAGGCGGCTCTTGATGTCCTCCTCAGCCCCTCCATGCCTGGTTACTCTTGCTCCTAGGCAGTCAAAGCTGTTCACATCCTCAACTTACTGTCCATCGACTACGATTGCATTGTTGTTGTTTGCATTTATCCTCATGAGTTTGGTTTTCGTGGTGCTGATTTTCAATCCCGTTCCCTTCCCGTTCCTATTCAGGTGGTCGATCTTCTTCTGAATCTGTGTGAATGTGCTTGAGATGAGAGCCAGGTCGTCTGCAACGTCTAAGTCCTCTAACATCGTTGTCATCTTCCACGTAATTCCTGTCCCTGCATGAACAACTGCTCTCCTCATCACCCAGTCTATCACCAAGAGAAACAAAAACCCAGACATGTTACATCCCTGCTTGACACCCGACTTCACCTCAAACAAATCTGTCCTTCCACCACCATCAACCACTGCACTTGTGGAGTTAGTGTACATGCACCATTCTCACGATCTTAGATGGTATTCCGTAGCACTTCATGATCTTCCAAAGAGTGCTTTTATGTATGCTATCAAAAGCCTTCTCGTAGTTGACAAAGCACAGGTAAAGGCTGGAGTTCCATTCAACTGCCTGCTCGACAATGTTCCTGAGCACAAAGATCTGTTCTGTTGTGCTCCTTCCCTTTCTAAATCCAGCTTGTTCCTTTCTCAATACTGCATCCGTCCCCGCAGCAATCCTCTTGATCAGAATTCTATCCATCACCTTGGCTATAGTGGACATAAGGGTGATACCTCTCCAGTTTCCACAGGTCGTTAGATCCCCTTTCTTGGGGAGTTTGACAATGAGCCCTCTGCACCAGTCCTCTGGGACACTTTCCTCTTCCCATATGGTGTTAAATAAATCATGCAGGACACTTATTGTAGTATCAGTGTCAGCCCTCAGAAGGTCAGCCGTAATGTTATCTATACCTGGTGCCTTTCCACTTTTCATGTCCCCCAGGGCACTCCTTATCTCATCTCTTGTTATCGCTCCTGTGCTAATACTGTCATTCGCCTCGTTCGCCTCTTCCACCTCAGCAGTTACTTCAGGAGCTGGCCTGTTCAAGACCTCCACAAAATGCTCTCGCCATCTGTCTTTGACCTCATCTTCTTTGGCCAGTAACCTTCCATCCTTGCTCTTTACCATTGCTACCTTCTTTGGCCCTTCGTTACAGAGCCTCCTAGTTGCATCGTATACTCCTTTCATCTGCTCCAGTCGTGCAGCATCTTCAGCTTCTTGCGCAATGTTGTTTACCCAGTCTCTCTTATCCTTCCTGAGGCTCCTCTTTGCGTTCTTATCCTTCTCCCTGTACTCATTTCGGGCTTTGTCCTTCAGCCTCTCAGATCTTGCATCATCTATCTTTCTCTTTAACTTCCTCCTCTCCTCGATCTTTCTCCAACTTTCTGTGCTGATCCAGCTCTGACACTTCTTCTTCTTTCAACAGGCGTACTTTTGTTAATTTGGGTCGGTCCAAATTCGAATTAAGTTCGGCTCATGAAAAGTTCGGCGTCTGAACTTGTCACGAATGAACAAATCAATTACTCAATTGTTGTTGTTTGCTCCTCACCAAACTAAACTGATAAGCACGTCACGCTACCTCAGTTAATTGAGGGAAGAAAAGGTTATCACAACACGAGATACATGCACTGCACCAAAATAAACTGATAAAACATTTATAGCCAGTGTACAAATCCGTGAGATGATAACAGATTCACGCGAATAATAGTGCAAACAAAATACTCGATGTAAGACTTTGAAGTGGATTCCGGAGATACCGGCAGTAAAATGAGAGAACCCGCCTTAAAAAACACTGCAAATAAAAATTTGAGCTTGCTGTGACGTCAGCAAGAACTGGAGCAAGCCCACACAAATCCATATAGGAATATTTTACATAATAATCTTATCTTGAATATTGAACTAGTTACATGTAAATTCTACTCAGATATAATCATATAATAATCAAGAATATACTAAATACTACCAGCAGTTAACCCTAAATATTGTCTTTTTGCCAGACAATTTAATAGCATTTAGTCTGGTATGACCTTTTGCCTCTGAGTCTGCCCTTATGAAAACATGATATTGAGTGATGGAAACACTTGTGAAAGTTGGAGAAAGTGCCAAACAGCTGTGAATACAGTTACCCACAGTTTGTGTTTCTACAACTTTTCTCATTTTCCTGACTATCCCCTTGTGTTACCTTTACTCTTTGCAAACAATGAAAACGCTCTCTATTTCTTCAGTTAATTAAGTTGTAAAGAACATCAATCCTAAGTTGGCCAAAATCTACCTGAGATCTAGTAAGACCTAAAAATGGAAATGCATTCAATCTTTTTAGATCAATAAAAACTCAAAATAATTTTGTCAATGTTGTTCTGAAGTGTGGCTTTCATTATTAGGACCTGTAAATCTGATGCTACATGTAAATTGATGAATTTTAAACATCCAAACATCTTGAGCTCTTTTCCTTTCATTGATTACATGTCTGATTTAAACATGCAACCTGCAGCAGCAACAGGAGGATTCCATCAGTGAAGAGAGTGAAATAGACGAGACAAGTTCAAACGACGACTGGTGTGCCGTGTGCGGTAATGGTGGAGAACTTCTTTGCTGTGACACTTGCCCACGAGTGTTTCACCTGCAGTGTCACGTGCCTTGCCTTCCCGCCCTTCCAAGGTATTCTTGTGTTAAAGGATCTACATATATACCCTATTATAACAAATTAACGATGCATGTTATTAACACAAATTTCAAAACTTCGCGTCAATTTTTATGCACCCTCACATACGTCGTTGTTAGTTTTAATCACGCTATTTTACAGGCACAGCATTGTTATATAAAGACACCTTTATTTCCAGCAAAGGTACATGACATCTTCCTCTCCCATCAGAGTCAGCCGACACATCGTCATTTAATATTGATTGTAAAACTGTGTTTAGATTCCACCATGTACTTTCTGGTGCAAAATGACCATCGCCTTTCTGTCTTTCCATTTACGGTACTAAATCTCGAGTACTGGTTTTGGACGTTGCTGTTTTGTCTTGTGATAGGTGCAGGTTGCTATAGAGAAAATAACATAAAAGGATCAAATTCGTGTTAATTAAATGCATTTAAACATAACCACACGGAAATTCGCATTTTTTTTAAATGCATACATTTTGTTCACGTTGTTAAAATGCTTCGTTATATTCCTCTATATAATAAGGTAATTTGAACACTGCTAGGAGAAAATTCAAGTATAGTAAAGTGGGTTCTAAATGTTAGCTAATGTTCTGACGTGGGTAGTTTGTAAAATGCAGAAAAACAATTCCCTGGCACAGACTAACTCAAACCAGGCTAAACCGGCCTAACCCTAATAGTAAGCATTAAACTTGTGTACAACAAAGCATTCTGCAGCCAACTCTGCAGCCTGTATTCTGTATTCTGCAAATATACCACACAAAATTTATGCTGATGTAACAGATGACTGTTATAAATTTATGAATTGTCTTGACAGTTGTAGAACAAATTCTCATATAATTCTCATATATTAGTGTAGCTCTGTGTCACATTAACATAAACTGACATTTTTTCTGTAGCGACTCATGGAGTTGTGGTGTATGCCAGCAAGTTGACCGGAAAGCATCAAAATGGAAAGGTATACCTGGTCTGTCAGAGTTTGAGAGAAAGGTAATAGTTTATTTGAATTGTTATCATAGTACAGTCACGCTGGTATAGCGAACTCGGTTGATGTCAAAACTATTATTAAATAGATTTAGCCAAGCCTTTTAGTGGAGCTCCCCGGTTATTTATTTGGCCTTTATTTAAATCTGAATTTACTGACAATAGACAGAAAAATACGACTTAAGCCCGCGATCCAATGAAAAACCATTACCTGGTTAGCGGTCCACTTCAAAAAACACTCGACCTCGGTATGGTCATGTGATACTTGTCAGCGGATACCTTGTTTTGACAGTTGTCAATTGACACTAGTGTGGATATCTAATATCAAAGATGTAAGCTGACATTAACCTTAACGTAAACCTTTTCCTGGAGTATGGTCTGGGAGCTCCGCTATTAATTTTACAGTAACCGACAGAATTATTGCATGCTCACTGGATGAGAGTATAGACCATGAGACTGAAGTCTTCAGAAAATTAGACCACACTCCTTCCCCGAACACACGGCTGGATGTGTGGTCTAGGAATTGTACACAGTAGAACCCCGGTTACTCGAACTCTGAAGGGAAACAAAAACAGTTCGGGTTAGCGGGGGTTCAAGTTATCGGAGCCGATTGAACATTCAATTTCCCAAGTTAATAATTGATAGTTTACTGATTTTTCAGCACTTGAGTATACAGTATAATGCAAATTTAACTTATCACGTCAGAAACTGTAACACGATTATGCATTCTTATGATAATAAGAATGAATGTATGTATGACTCATAAGATCGGGAAATGACGTGTCAATACATGATCTGCTCGTTGCAATTATTAAAATCAAGTTTCTGTAGTGGATTACACGGCAAGGAGAGCTAATGGGATTTTTCAGTGGGCATCCGTGGCAAGTTGCAAGAACGAGAATTCGAGTTATCGGGGTAAATTTGATCAAGGGTAAAGAAATCTAGTTCAAGTTAGCGGGGAAGCTCTGAGTTATCGCAGTTCGAGTTATTGGGGTTCTACTGTATTTCCACTTTTGAGAAATGTGCCTGCCTTATTTAGGCAGTTGTTATAAGTTATCTTTTACGAATAATATGAATAGCCTGCAAATACATGCCACCAATCATCGAGCAAGAATTAATCATGTGAATACTTCCCAGTCAGGAAAATCCTGCATGGCTGGACGGCACTTTTTTCGAGCTCTGACAAGTGATTTTGTGCTGAGATTTATATTAAATTAATTCATACTGCAATAATTTACTTTAGGATTATATTTTTATCAGTTATTGTTGGTAAGCTTTATATTTATGAGTTCATGTTTATCAATTTAAGTGTAAAACTAAAATATGATGTTTTTGTTTAAGGTTTGTGAAAAGATTCTCCTTGAGCTGTTTTGTCACACAGACAGTATCGAATTTCAGCAGAAAGTTAATAGCAAAAGGGTTAGCAAAACTTCAGTTGATTGTTGATGTGTTTAATATATGTTTGGTTTGGGTTTCTATTTGATGAGAGGTGAATATTTAAACAGATTTAAACACACCATGTAATATGCTATGTTCAATCATTGCCAAAACATGCTGTCTTTCAAACCAAATCAGGTGAAAAGTCAATACCAAACATGGTTTGGCTTATATGTAATTTTTGGTACTTGTTGTATGTTTGCATTCTTGTTGTTTAGGTGTTGGAATTCTGGTTGGTTTATTTTGTTATTTGTGTTTGTTGTGATGGTGCAGGTGTGATTACTTTGGTTTTGGTTTTTTAGGGAAGTCTTCATTTGAGTTTCGAAAGAAATTAACATTTTCTTTGAATTTGTATAACTAATGCTTAGTGATTGGGTTAAAGATATCACACCTCTTTTTTCATCCAATCAAAAGTAATACCAAAACCAATCGCGGCTTGTTCAAACACTTTTTCCCGTGCTTCTCACTGGCTACATGTATTAATTTGAGTTTTGATTGGTTTACTGCATTAACTGTGCATTTTGTAATTTATTGCTTTGGTTTTGGTTTTAAGACACTCATTTGCAAACCACTCTAGAAAACCTCTGCAACAAGACACCCTACAGATTTTCCTTGATTTGTCCTAATTCCAAAAGTAAAAAATAGAAAATGCAGGCACCCATGTTCACCTGTTCGGATGCAACTAACATGAAACAGTTTGGAAAAATTTCAAAATTAATGTAAACATGGAGTTTCACATAAATATTCTTTTATTATTACTTTCAAATTCTCCTTGATTTAATTTCTGTTGTGTTTATATCACGCTTTTAAAGCGGTTATTCTTTTTGTGCATGCAACTATGGTGTATTATTGCTGTGTCTACATACTTCTCATGCAAGGCAATTGCACAACCACTAACAGACCATGGATTACATGTATATGTTAAAAATTTATAAAATGTTGTGTATATTTTTATTAATAAATCTAAAACAACATTCATCGTCTTTTTAATAGGCTCCTGATTACTACAAAGTCATCAAACATCCCATGAATTTATCAAATGTTCGTGCCAAGCTTCAAACACAGAACTTTGCACACTACCAAACCTTTAGCGAGTTTGTTAGTGACTGCCGTCTTATATTTGATAACTGCGCAACATATAATGAAGTGAGTATATGCATTGTTACAGTAGTATAAAACTTATCCTAATGTTTATTGTTATGTTGTTGTTATGGTTTAACTTTTAATAATTATTTTTTTCAAGCAGGGTAAAATTGAACCGCGACGTACACTTCACACAATTTAATTTTTTTTATGCATCCTATTTCATTTCATAGGCCACATCTGAAGTTGGAAAAATGGGGCGCAACCTAGAAATGTATTTTGACACTGTGCTGAAAAAGTACGTGCCTAAGTTTGTTGAACAAACTGGAGAACCAAAACCCAAGAAATAGAAAGATGAAGCAGGAATGTTCATACTTAACCCATAACTTAATAGTTATTGTATTACCCGTAGTTGTTAGAATTGAGCATCCAAGCACTAGCAAAATCAGCTCATGCAAAAGGGAGGAAAAATAATTTGTGCCGGGATGAAAGTGATAGAGCAGTTTTCAATTGGGTGTCGTAAAACCAAAACCAAAGTAATTACTCTGGCCAATCACAAAGAACACAGACAATTCAGTGAACCAATCAAAAATCGAAGCAAATTCATGTAGCTGGCACGAAGCGCGGGAAAACGTGCGCGAGCAAGTCACGATTGGTTTTGGTTTTACTCCTGATTGGCTAAGAAAGTGTCGCGAGTTTTTTAAGCCAATCACTAAGCGTAGTAATGCAAAACCAAAGCAAACGCAATTTACTTTCGACACTCAAGTTGAAAAAGGGCTCTAATAACCATTACATTCATGTTTACGATGTTGTTAATAAATTATGCTACTACTCCGAGTATAATTATTAGTGTGCACAGCATTATTAGTGGCAGAATATTATAATTAATTGTCTCATTTGAAACACAACTTTCACCAACTGGATTTTTTTTTTAGTTTTTAACTTGTCGTCTTTTATTTTATTGGTTTTAGGACAAACAAAAATGTGCAGTTTAACTTGTTTTTAATTAAAATCTAGTTTCCAAAAATTAACATGTTGACATCAAATAGCACTTACCGTATTTACTTATTAAATTTTTCGCGCCTCAAGTGCGGCGCTTATTCGAGGGCGGCGCTTATTTGAGTGCGGCGCTTATTTAAAAATTGGGCGCCACAATCAATGTCATCTAGACGAAACTTCTACAGTGACTAAAAGAAGGGCATTTTTATTGTCAGTATTCGTCTCTTACGGAAGGAAGTAGTTGTGCTTGCTGTCCCGAAAAGGAAGTAGAGGAAATAGTTGACAAATTATTCACGAAAAATAACCTGCTGGCTCTATCTCTATCCATTTGTTTATATTTCTTGCAGTTTGGGTTATCATTTGATGGTTTTCTGCAGAAATTTACATATGCAAGATAGAGGAAAGTGTTGACGGTTTTTTGGTTTACACTGTAAGTAACCAGAAGAACACCCTTTGATCGATTTCCAAATTCTCTGAACTGGCATTAAAGAAAATATAAAGTTATTGATAAGGAGAATTTAGCTTTTGAATTTGGGACTCAAAGAATTAAATTGTAGAGTGTACTTCGGAGAGTCGAACATCTGCACGGGTATAACATCTGCACGAGATGAAAATCAAGTACATTCTATTCAATTTTCAAAATTACAACTGCTGAGTTTCAAAAGTATCTCAAACTTGGGGAATTCATAGAGCATCTTTATTCAATTATCCATGCAATAGTAAAACTCCGAAACCCCGTTCCTTCCGCCCACCCTCCTCCCACGCATTTCAGTACCCCGGGACTTTCCCTTACCAATCAAGCATAGCAAGAAGGACGTTTCAACTTCTTAAGTTAATATAACTAAGATGCGTTAACAAGCGTATTGCTTGTGTTTGTTCAACAATTAACCTTCGGGAAAAAAAAACAAATATTTTAAATTTACAGAATAAAATTAAAAATATTTTACAAATATCGGTATAGTATCACTAAGATTATGCCAGACCAAAAAGATCTATAATTCATTATTAATGTAAAAACAAAAGCCATTTTTTAAGAAACAAAGATGTCTAGTCATGATTAGAAACCGAAATATATTCTCTTGCTTAATCATCGATTTCAGTTTCGTTTCACTTGTTCGGTTTATAAGTATATAACGATATAAGCTCTCCAAAAATTGTAAACCATCAATCTTTCAGTGCTGTTCAGTATATCGGTGGAGTGCAATGAGTGGAAGTACACTGACAGAGGTGTTTGGTCACATTGCGTTCAGTTTTACACGAAGTGTGACAGAGCATTACAACCCAGAAGAACCTGAATACACGGCAGAGTCTTTTGGCTACGATCCTCTACAGAGCACAGGTCGAGAATGGTATTACCATCCTGTTGATGAGCTTATCTATCAAGAATACAGCGAAAGAGAAGTCACCAGCACAAACTATCTAACGTGTAGTAGTCTTGATGTAAGAGTTATAAATGCGTGTTCACCAGAGGAAAGAAAATCAGCAAGATGAAGACAAGGCAATGGCTTGGAAGAGGCTAAGACCATCCGCTCTACAAACAGTTTTTAAATCAATGTACATTGGAGCTCTGATTTCACTTCTAACCGCCCCCATCATAGGTACAATATCCATAACGCTGTCTTACCTAAACTACAAAACGGTGTCGAACTGTGATTATCAGTTGGACAAATTAATTTCAACACGAGTGCAATGGGTCATAACAATTGCTGATATCATTAGTTGTGCCTTCTATTACATATGCCCTCTTTTGAATCTGTTACTTCTTTTTCGACCATATCAGCTCAACGGAGTGAAAAGAAAGCTGATCCTCGTTTGTTTCGTTTTGTACGTTTTGGATGCTGTTTATCGCGGAGTGCTTCAAGCCGTGGAAAAACCTTACTTTAAACTTCCTGCTTTATACAGCGCCTTGTCAAATGTTCCCGTCTATATTTTCGTTTTCATAAATGTCTGTTTGCAATTTTACTTTTCTGCAAAACATTTGCTTATACGGCCAAGAACAAAGCTGGCATTTCTGATTTGTAAAATGGCCATGCCAACTTGTTTAGCTGTTATTGAGGGTTTTGCCATCAGGTATTTCATTTACACAGCGTATAACAAACAAGACTCGGAAGGTAAACTTCTAATCGCCCTCTTCTCTCCTCTCATGGGTGTGGCTGTCAAAGCAATCTCAAGAATTTGTGTTCAGCGGTTATGGAACATTACACATCCAGGATATTCCTATGTCTTATTAGCACCGTTGTATTTTTCAATAGCTGTCATGTTTCGAGTTTTGCAAGCAGATCTTGATAGTTTAGAATCCATCGCTCTTCTTGGAATAATTCACGGCTTCGCAGAAGTCATAGAACGCAGCACCGTGGTTGTTTTTGATCACATCTGTCATCAGATTTGTAGACGAGCATCAACTCCTTGGGGAAGTTTTCGCACTCCTCGCCGTGAGAGACTAACGGCTGATATCGCTATCATGAGCATGTTGTTCGAATCAACTGCTGTAGTGTCTGTTAACGGCTTCTTGTACTTGTATCAATGGATTTTCTTAGAGAACGATTCACTTTTTAAGTTGCTGCAGTCTTTTGCCATTCACACTTCAGTTCCGCTGGTGATTGAGTGGTTTTTCACCAGCGTATCTCTGGCGATCGAGACTCGTTATCAGAATATGGCTGTAATGGCTGTTTGGCGAAGACAGTGGAAAAGACACATTTCAGTGGCAATTGTTAATGTTTTTCCAGTAGCTATATGGACAAGCGGAAACCTTTTATTAATTGTACATGATCGATTTAATGAGCCCATAAATCAGCCATGTAAAATGCCGTTTACATGAAAGAAGAGTGATTTCATGACAACCGAGCAAGGAGACAGTCAAAGCCTATCTGCTTTAGTATGCTTGTTTGCATCAGGTCAGCGGTTATAGAACTAAAAATCCTCTGACAACGAGAACAATGGATCGAGGAAATTAAGAATAAATAAAATATTTACAAAGTGCAATAGATGTGCTTTTTCCTTTCAAAAATTCTATTTATAGGACAAATCTAGCACAGCCTTGATCTTTCTCAAAAAAATGAACACAAAAAAATCCAAATTCATGTTACTTTAGTAATTATAAATGCTCCAAAATGACTTAGAAGAAGAATTTGAACCAAACATTTTTGCTCAAATTGTACTAATCCTGCAATGGCGTGATGTTAATCCACCGTACCGACAAAGATTGCGACTGGTACATTAATGTAATGACATAGCAGAGTTTAAAGATAGATAGATAGATAGATAGTTTATTAATACAACTTCGCAACCTAAAAGGTTGAATTATGTCATATTTACAAATTTATAAAGCTATAAAAACTAACGATAAATGTAAAAATATTTAAAGAACTATACAAGAGTGATTAAAATCCAAACTTAAGTACATTAGAGACAATAAAACTATTTCTAAATCTATTAGTCTTAAAAACAGGGTTAAACTGGCGTGACTTTCTGAGGTTATAACTACTAAGATTCCGTGGGGGCAGTAAATTCCTCAGCCTACTGTCATTGTTCTCTAAAATGTTGTTAAACAATTTGTCCGTCAGGGCTTGTCTTCGACCTGACAGAGTGACTAGACTTGCCTTGTCGAGCGCTTCTTCATACGTAAAAAACGGAAAAATGATGCGCATCGCCCTCTTTTGCACTGCTTCTAGCTCACGAGAAAGATACGCAGGTAGACTTTCATTGAAAACTGGACAGGCATATTCAGTGATAGGGCGAATGCAGGTACGATAGAACTGTACTAACTCGTTAGGACCTAGGCCTGAACGCTTTAACTGAGAAAGACAATACAGGCGTTTTCTAGCTTTCTTAACAACTTCAGCGATGTGATGGTTCCATTTAAGGTCGCTCGAAACGGTTACGCCCAGAATCTTAACATACTTAACGATATCAATTTGCCTGCCATTAATAACAATAGGATCAAGCTCGAGAGTCTTCTTGGTACTAAAACTAATCCTCAGTTCCTTGCACTTAGCCTCGTTTAGCTGGAACTTGTCAGAGCTAGCGCGCGAGGCAAAAGTGTCCACAGCGGTCTGGATGTTGCTTGCTTGTCCCTTGGGTATTGTTTCAGAGGTCGTGGTATCATCGACATACTTCCATAACTCAATACCAGGGACATCAAGGTCGTTGATCATTATAATAAAGAGCCAGGGGCCCAATTTGGTCCCTTGGGGGACACCTGCCGGGACATCACACCACTCTGAAAAACAATCCTGACCAAGTTTCACTCGTTGTTTGCGACAACATAGGAAGTCGAAGATCCAAGCGATGACGGCCTCATGAATGTCAAAGAGGCGAAGCTTTTGGATCAGAATTTTATGATCAATAAGATCGAATGCTTTCTTGAAGTCGAATAGCACTACCCTCACAGTAGACCCGTTTCCATCGGTGGCACAGTTCCACGCATGCGTCATACTGATGAGTGCCTCTGTGGTACTTGAACCTGGAATAGTACCAAACTGCCGAGGGTCCACTTTCGCGAGGACAGCAGGTTTTATGTGCTGATCGACTACAAACTCTTCAGCCACTTTCGATAGTACAGGTGTTAGGGAAATTGGCCGCAAATGCCTGTTTACATCATACACAGGCACCTGTTTGGGTTAAAGGTAAACTAAAGACGTATCTTTAAGATACGCATGCTCACTAGTTTTTACTAGTTTGAGCACTCTGGCATGGCTTTGATGATACCACAAGTGTGGGATCATTTGGGGTGGCTATACAGCTTAACCTCCATCCTAGCATCAGCACTGCACTGATGAGGCCCAGAAGGCCGAAACAGTACTGTCTGCAGTTATATATATATATATATATATAACAGTAAAATCTCAAGAGTTAGTTTATATGGTCATTTATTCGCTACTCTGAGTTTCATGCCTCGTGCGAGGCAATCATCAGGCGACTGCCAGAAAAAACGGTTACATTCAAAGATATTTGAAAATTCAAAACAATACAATACATTGCGTGTCATATGTCACGTCACGCGAGAACTTTATCACTAGTTAAAAAACGTTTTTCAGTAAGAATTTCCTAGAGTGTCTGCAACACGATACAAGCTCATTTCTGCTGTTCAGAGTTGACATTTCCGGTTTACATAAAATGAAAAATTTCTCCCACAAACACAAATTACATCTCTTGGTTACATTCGAATAAGACCTAGCCTGTTTAACTTTGCGCCACTTGATGTCATACTTTACTTTCTGATCTTTCAGGCTCCAGATATACTTACTTAGTTCAGTGGCGTGTTTATACCGCTCATTTCGAAAAGAACATACATGATTACGGTATCTTAATTTAAACGTAGTGTCACATAGCCCGATGTATGTTTCCTTCGTGGTTGGTGTAGTGACTTCGGCCTGGTAAATAATGCTTTCAATGTTACAATTTCCATCCATAGGACACGTGCTAGATTTCCGGCAATTGGAGCCTGAAAGATCAGAAAGTAAAGTATGACATCAAGTGGCGCAAAGTTAAACAGGCTAGGTCTTATTCGAATGTAACCAAGAGGTGTAATTTGTGTTTGTGGGAGAAATTTTTCATTTTATGTAAACCGGAAATGTCAACTCTGAACAGCAGAAATGAGCTTGTATCGTGTTGCAGACACTCTAGGAAATTCTTACTGAAAAACGTTTTTTAACTAGTGATAAAGTTCTCGCGTGACGTGACATATGACACGCAATGTATTGTATTGTTTTGAATTTTCAAATATCTTTGAATGTAACCGTTTTTTCTGGCAGTCGCCTGATGATTGCCTCGCACGAGGCATGAAACTCAGAGTAGCGAATAAATGACCATATAAACTAACTCTTGAGATTTTACTGTTATTCACCGCTCTAGTTCAGCTATTGAGCACTTTGTAGCAGATGAGAATTTCACTCCATTTGTTGGTTATATATATATATATATATGAGTTCTTATAGCAAACAGATCATTATTTACTCTTGCCGTAGCTTATGGCGATCGACTCAACATTGGATGCGCGCGCATATAAATACAAACACATTTGGCAAGAAAGTCTTTGTAGGTTTTTTAGGTGTTTTTTAATCAAACACATTAAAGTAGGAAAAAAATAAATAAGTTATTTACCGGCTTAGGGTCGGTCCGTATAGTGAAAAACTGTGACCTCGGCCTTGAAAATGCTGCCCGAGGCCGCAGGCCGAGGCGGCCGAGGGCAGCATTTTCAAGACCTCGGTCACAGTTTTTCACTATACGGACCTCCCAGCCGGCAAATAACATATATTTATAAAGTTATTACAAGTGAAACCAGTAAAAGTAAATAATAATTATTTTTAATTAAACTTTATAACGTTTCACGTTTAAATCATAACCCTTAATATGCTGAAATTACTCCAAAAACACGTTTTTTAACCGTTAATTGATTTTCTTGGCTCTACGGTCCTAAATTTCTTTTCTCTTTGCTAGAAATGCACTTTCTGACACTGCAGTAAATTTTTGATGAAATTTGCCAATTAATGCTGAATAATGAACTTTTTACACGGTGTAAAATATTCAAAACGCTCTGGTCACGTGACTGATGACGTCATGTCCCTTGTTTGGCCATTAAAAAATTTTCATGTTAAAAATTTCTTACCCACAAAGCTTTGTTGCTGTGTGACAAAACGTCGAGATTCTACAGCCCTCGGCCTAGTCTTCCGCTCATGTGCATTGCCCCCTTAAAGTTTGAATTGCGGACGTAACCTGCAATTTTTAAAAGTCCCGCACAAACAAAACCTCAAATATGCTAATTGTTTTTAATTCGATAGCGAAATCTTGTCACAGCAACCATAAACGCTTACTTGGGAATTGTCACGTGATCGATGACGTCATTACACTAGTTGTGACATGAGAAGATATTTCAAGGCAAATGTTTAGTTAAAGCAAAACTTTTCGTATCGCATCGAAGAAACGTCGCCACAAGCGAATTAGCTGCTGGCGAATCAACTGGCGAATTTTGAACAAACAGTGACAAAAAAGATTCGGTTAATTAAACATTAATTACGACGTAAATCCAGAGTGAAAAGTGCAATTTACTTCACCAAGACGATCCAAAGAGTGCTTGAATATTCTTAGAAAGTTCGCGGATGTGTCGCAGCGACATTAACCCTTAACATGCTAAGCGCGGATTATTCCGGGATTTGGAGGAATGGCCATTCTGTCACTTATGACGTCACCAATTTACACGTCAGCAGATTTTTGTGATTTGCATCTTATAGAGCTTGGATAGATCTTTCCACAGGACTGTCCATCTTCAATATTGACTGCATTCCGACAGAGCTAATCGAAAAAAATGCGATCAGTTTTTGGTGTAAAATTGGTGCAAAAACAGGCCAAAATACCCGTGCTTGATCATGATCTCCTTTCCAGGGTTTTCCATTGATCAAAACTTTTTAGGCCAGTAGAATGGGTGCACAGAGGAAAAGATAGAGAGAATAAGAAAGCAGAGAAAAACGAAAAGGAAAGGAGCAAGGAAAAAAATCGGAACGGTTCAGCCAAAAAAAAAATAATCAAAAAAATCAAAAAAACAAGTCCAAATTTTGGCTTATGCGCATGCGCCAAAGTAAAATATTGTACATTTTTAGATGGAAATTTCATCAAAATCTTCCTGCATTGTCAGAAAGTGCATTTTTAGCAAATTTAGAGAACGTTTGGACCGTAGAACCAAGAAAATCGATTAACGGTTAAAAAAAACGCGTTTTTTAGGAATATTTTCAGCATATTAAGGGTTAATAATTAGCAGCGACAAAATCATGTGTTGTTTATACTGAGGGGAGATGTAGCAGGGACGTGTAGCGGAGACATGTAGCAGCGACAAAATCAAAATATGTACACACGCAAGAAAATGTAGCGGTGGCATGTTCCAGAGACTGGTCGCAGCGACACGTCCAAACGTGTGCGCTGACTATTTTTGGCACGCGCAAAACAGTTTTCTAAGAAAACTGTTTTGCAAGAAAAAAAAAACAGTTTTCTAAGAAAACTGTTTTGTCCCTGCGACATGTTGCACGGAATTCATCTCGTTGAACTTCGTGCAACATGTCGCACAGACTAAATGTTGCAGGAATTCGTGTTGCACGTGCCAAAAATTATCAGCACACACGAGGGGATGTGTCGCTGCGACATGTCCGTGGGATATGTCCCCGCTACAGTGGTTTGTGTGTGTACACAGTTTGATTTTGTTGCTGCTACATGTCCTCACTACACATCCCTGCTACATGTCCCCTCAGTGTGAGCAACGCATGATTTTGTCGCTGCTACATGTTGCTGCGTCTTTAACCTCCTTTCTACTCTATTCCCAGTCTGTTTCTGTGGCTGTAACGCAAGCTAATACCATGTAATACTCTGCTTATTTAAAAATGTTGTTGTTCTATACAATTTTTAGCGGAGCTCCCACGGCGCCGAAGGCGCCGCGAGCGGAGCATCCATAGGCAGGCAAATGGTATCCTATCGAACCGAGAAGTTTTGGTTGTCGCGTATGTACGTACGTACGCACGGATTAGGCCTGGGGACGAGGTTGCCCGCCCGTGGCTAAAGAAAAGTAAGGAAATTACAAACAGCAAATAAAGCTCGCAAGGCAAGACAAAATGTACACAAGGGGTAAAATTACACAGCGATACCACACAGCAAAATATCTGAGAGGTTTATTATCCAACTGCTCTATTTTGTTAGTCTTTATTCATGTGTGAGTGTATTGAAACCTTTACACCAAATAAATGGCTGTCGTTCGATCGCTAGACGGTTATATTCAATTTATTGGTCTCTGGTAGCATTTTTCGTAACCGTAAAACGAACAATTGACGTTATCTTCTATCGACTGGATGATGTGGACGTTTCAGCTTGATCTAAACGAAGTTATGTTATGAAAACGCGGGAAAATTTGTTGCGCGGTGTTCACTGTGTAGGCTGAATGAAACCGCAAGCATTTCTCGCACGATGTCCTCAAATGTCATATTTATCCCGTGAAATTGTGGAAAACGAAAAAGGTTTACGAGGAGACCCGAAATAATTGCGAATGATATTCCTTGTGCAAGTCTAGTTTGCTTGTTTCTGTTGTTTGCGGTTGAATCTACGGCTGTCAGCATCAAGAATACAATAACTTTAGCGAATGAGTGTGTTAAAACGGAGCTAACCACTGCATGGATCAAGTCCTCTAAAGAAAAGGACAGGACCCTGATGCAAGGTAACAACCTCTACTGAATTGCTGAGCCTGATTTTATGACAGAAAATTTCATGTTGTTTTTACTTTCTGAGCGCAGTTTCGATAGATTCTGTGTCGGCAAGGTTTAGATCAATCGGTAAATACTTTGCCGCTTTCAGTCGCTTTAATATGTAGTACATTTAAGCTTATGCTCACATGTCAGTTCATTTTTTTGGTTGTTGTTTTTTTTAGTTTTTTTTTTTAAGTTGGTTTTATTTTGCTATGGATGTACTGATTATCTATTGCCGTAAGTTGATTTTCTTTGGCCGTATAAAGTCGAATTATAATCCCTTGCCGTGTGACCTTGCTGTGATGTTCTGTGAGTTTATTCCGAGTTTCAGCCGTAAATTTTCTCGGCATAAGAAATTCATACAGTACTGACGTTTTTAGAAGTGTTGAACGACAACAAAGCACTCAACAAAATTAATTTATCTAAACTAAACTTGTTCTGAGAATCATGTTTACCCGATCTAGCTCTAGCGTAAGGTGTGAACTCATATTTTTTTGAGTAATTCAAATATTTTTTTTCCTTTAGTAAAGCTCACTTTTACACTGAATACCTATGATTTAGTATACGTTAAAATTTGTTTAAACTGTGCACACAGTAAGAAATAAAAAAATGACCACCGATTTATCCCAGATAAGTTTTAAATTTGCGTACGTGAGGAACCCATTTGAGTGCACCGATGTTAGGCAAGAAAAGTGAGACGGAAATATCTGTCCAAGAAATATATTGACGTTTCTATGGGCCAGCATTTACATTTCTTTCTATTCTTATAAAGCAGAGAATTAACATTAATTTTTAGGCCATGAGTTGTTCTGCCTCGAGATTGTTATTTTTGTTGTACCGTAAGAAATTCATTTTAACCATGTTCAATTTAAATTTGTCCTGCACCGGCCTATGGGCCAGCGTATACATTAAAGCTTTGACCGCATATTTATCAGAATGGAAACATAGTTGACTCCAGTAAAAAAAAAAAAAAAATGGGGAGCTCCGCTTTTAGGCTTGCCTAAATCTATATATTACTCTGAAATCAATGTGGTAAGCGGGAGCTACGTACAAGCCCAAATACAAAACAAAAAATCCGGGTGTAACAAAGGGGTGAGTTAGCAATGGTGAGTTACCAGGCGTGAGGTAACGCTGGCGGAGTTGCAATATCTTGAAAATTCAAGATTTAGCCGGCAGAATTTTGAATTTCAAGATCTTGCCGGCAAAATGTTGAATTTTCGAGATTTTGGCGGCATTATCTGAATTTTCAAGATCTTGCCGGCAAAATGTTTAATTTCCAAAATCTTGCCAGCAAAATGTTGAAATTTCAAAATCTTGCCGCCAAATCTTGAAATTTCAATTTCTTGCCGGCAAAATGTTGAATTTTCAAAATTGCACAATACTGATCGAGTTGCACAATGAAACTTCTGTTTACGTTCTTCGACTCGTCTGGCACGGAATTGCTCACTCTCGACCCGAATCTATTCGGTAACGACCATTAATTTTCACTACTAAGAACCGTTTTCACTGCTAAAATGGATCAAAGGTTTTCAGAGGTACGTATCCTTAAAGGACTTAAAGGCCATGATGTGTTTAAAGTGCTGCATTCATTGGTTGTTATATCAGCTATACTGAACCTAGAAAAGATTTTGCCGGCAGAATCTTGAAATTTCAGACCCCCCCATTTCAAGATTTTGCAACTCACGAAACATAACTCACCGAATTGGCGGACCCCGGAATGTTTAGCTAAATTGCCAAACTTCCGCTCCAAGGTTAAAGGGCAATCTGGGCTATTATGTTTGTGATTCCGAGAAACAGAATATAGCTAGAAAGAACATGATTGGCTTCTGAAAATAGAATGTTGTTATTCTACTATTCTGTTTCTCGGAATCATTGACACATAGCCAGAGCTTGAAAACGTCATTTTGCAATCGACAGTCTACTGCGATGGAGTCTCTTTTGAAAAACCTCAAAAAGCAGGTAACTTGCTCGATCTGTTTGGATACTTACACCAAACCCAAGACAATAGCCTGTCTTCATACTTTCTGCCTTGAGTGCTTGAAGAAACACGCATTAACCAGCCAAAGACAAGGAAAATATCGTTGCCCTGACTGTCAGGAAGAGGTTGGCATCCCTGAAGGAAATCGTTTTGATAATTTGCCGACCAGTTTTCTACACATCAGTTTGTTAAGTCATCTTGCTGTTCGACAAAGCGTTGATGGAAGCAAGATCAACTGCGGTATTTGTAAGAAAAAGAGCGCTGAGATCAGTTATTGCTTTGATTGCGAAAAACTGTTGTGCCCTGACTGTGTAAACAATCATGAAACGTTTCAAGCTTTGTTCCAAGCTGCTGCCGCGGCGTTTGAAGGACACAAAGTCACACCAGTTAAACAGTTTCAAGCCCAAGACTACGAGGCCCTGTTAAAGCGAAAGTCCTTTTGCACTTTAGAGTACCACGAGAGAGAGGTAACCAGGTTTTACTGTCTTGAATGTCAAACTTGTGTTTGTCAAATTTGTATAAACACAGATCATAACAATCACAAATTTGATCCGCTTGAAAAAGCAGTGGATAGAGAGAAAGCCAACATCATGGCGGGCGTCGAGTTGATGGAAGGAAAGAGAAAAGTTTACAGTGATGTGATGCGCCAACTGGAAGAAACAGCGTCCAAGCTGGAAGATAATGTCATCAACGCTATAAATAAGGTTTCCGAAGTAGCTGATAAAATGCTCGCTACGATTCGAGAACGTGAGCAAGAAGCCATTACCGCCCTCAAGAATATAGGCAGGACGAGAACAGAGGAATTAAACTGTGCCAAGGAACAAGTACAGTCCTCGACCAAGCGAATCAAACATGCAGTTGGGTTTGCTAATAACCTGGTTCAAGGAAGCTTAAGCTTAGACATAATGCAAAGCAAGGAGAATTTGAAACAGCGGTTTGAAGATCTAAACAAGACCCCAGTCCCAGCAGTTCCGGTTAGTTCATTTGTGAAGTTTGTCTCAACTATTGCACCTGAGAGTTTAAGCCTGGGTTGGGAAACAGATGTACGTCTGTCTACAGAAGAAGCACTGACTGAAAATTTCCAAGGTGGTTTTGCACCCAATCTTCTCCCTGTGTTAGAGAGAAGCAATAGTTCCCAGGGAATGCCAGACCCTGCGGTATATCCCCCAGTACCCAAAGTGCTACCGGTGTTAAAGAGAAGTAACAGTTCCCATGGACTTCCCGACCCTGAGGTATCCCCTACAACAAGCTCGCCCCAACCAGGCAAGGTCAAGCAAGAAAAACCAGAATCTCCCCTGGATTTCTTTCTGTGCCATGAATCGATAGAAAAGGTATGACAATGATTTATTCACCAACACACGAATTCCTTAGATTTACATGTATTTTTGTCTTATCAGTATTCTGCAGAAACTCTCATTGGCAGCTAGCCAAACATCCCTTTCATTTCCATATACCCGTAGAAAATGACTACTCAGTCGCAATAATAACGAGTGCTCCAATCGGAGAGTGTAGTGTTTGAAATACATGTAGCAACTAAGATTGACACCTGTATTAAGCCGAAGCAGTTACCTTTTGACCATAAATAAATGCAACACAACATTGTCCTCCCTTGGACACGACGATAAGTTAATTTTACTGGCTTATCGCATTGCATTACTGTTGATGACAATTTAAATCGTGTTTTTTTCGCAATGTAGTGATTTCAGTTTAATTTTCGTTATAATCACAATATGCGAAATTTTCGCTTATTTCCCTCCTCCAACCATTTGACTGCTTATTTCTCTGCAGTTGAATAACAATAGTTGACAAACCAGTATAAAGTGGACTTGGAAATTTTCGGCCATTAAACTCTTCCAACTGACGAAGCCAAACCTATACAACCGTTAGTTAGTTCACAGTGAAGCAACAATTTCCACGTTAAAAAACAGAAAACCGCGGTAAACGTTTTCTTTTTTCAACAGATGGAATCAGCAGTGAAAGTATTGTTTTTTGCACTGCGAAGATTTTACACGGCACTCTCTCAACGAAAGTTTCATTCATGGAAGGAAACTGGCTTGGGAGATGTACAATTTGCGTGACGGTTTGTTGATGTCCGGAAAAGGTCGCGGCCGGTCATGTTGCTTTACAGTGCGAATACTCGAACCGGGACAGTTGGAACAAAATTAACCAATGACAACGTTAATCGAGAACAAAGAATGTCGACCTTTTTCGTTAACAGACCAATGACGTTCAAGAACGCAAACAATAGATTTACAGAAAAATTTGAAAACTCAACAACGTTGCAAATAGTTGCGGACCTCTCAGGAAACTCGTCTTGTTTTTGATTGGTTAGTTTCGATCCTTAATTTTCAAGAGGTCGTAGATAGAGATCGTGTTAGACAAGTTATACAAGATGTATGTTACAATATCGTCTTCGCGAAAAGTTTACAAATCAAACTACGAACCGTGAATTTTCTCTTCACGGCCAGGAGTTGTGAATTGAATATTCCACACTGTGTTCGCTCTTGTTTGAAAATTTTCACTCCGGAAATAAAATTAAGACTGTGAAATCAAATTCACGCCGTAATTATTTTCATTTCGCTCTAGCTTTTCGGACGTATACAAAACATGGACCCGGGTCCATGGACCACCCCTGTGGACCCGGTCCATGGACCACCTTGTGGACCCGGTCCATGGACCACCCCTGTGGACCACCCCTAATTTAAGTGTAGAATGGGGACAGGGTATGAATTGACGGCAGGTACCAAAACACAAAACAACGAAATGAAACAAAACCAAATTAGCGAAACCACTGAAACGACCAAAACGAAACCGCCGAAACGGTTGAAACGAGCGAAACGAAACATATTCAACTAGGACTCCGGTTAGTCTGTTTACGGTTAGCTGGTAAAGGTTTTGCTTGTTTCGGTGATTTTGTCTTGTTGTCTAGCAGAGTATTTTACTAAGCAAAAGGCAATTATGAAGGCTTTAGGTCGGGTAAAAATATTGACAATATTTGATTTAAAAAAACTGTACATTCGGCGGTTACATGCAATGTCTGAGACATGTCTAGATTTTATGCAAATTTGATCCGGTCACGTAATCAAACGTAAATATTCTTACGGCAGATTCTCTGTTTTTAAACATCGTTATTCTTTTGAAATAGATTTATAATGCTACAAAGAACTAAAACGAAATCTTCTTGTCTTTTGAGGCCGACTGTAAACAACGAAACGTACCAAAAATGAATATATTATGATTGCGTGCATGATCTATAATTTGCATAAAATACAGACATTGAATTCCCTTGGGGCCACATCGCACGTTCAAATTTTAGCGCTGTGACAGCCATGCTTTGAAAGAGCCAATCAAAAAAATTGAATTTTCTTACTTGGTCAGATCTCGCCTTCCGGCTTCGTCTACCCGCGAGATGCGGGAACGAGATTACTGTTTCAGTTGTTTCGGCGGATTCGTTTTGGTGGTTTAGCTTGTTTTGGTCGTTTCGTTTCGGTGGTTTCATTTCGTTGTTTTGGGTTTTGGTACCTGCCGTCAATTGATTTTCTTTCGAAAATTAGGGGTGGTCCACAGGGGTGGTCCATGAACCGGGTCCACAAGGTGGTCCATGGACCGGGTCCACAGGGGTGGTCCATGGACCCGGGTCCATGTTTTGTATACGTCCCTAGCTTTTCAGTTGCTTTGCTCTGTCTGTTGCCTTGAAATCGATGCGAGTCACTTCCTCGCCAATGTTAACAAATTGCTTTTACACCTTCGTATGACTTTGAAATTCACGAAAACAGAATACTTATATCGTCGGTCAATGCCGTATAACTGTCCACAAGTTACCACTTTACATTTTTTGACACGATTTGAGGCCACGTGAAATGTAAACATCAGGTCGAATGTTGTTTTCGCTTGTTTGCTCACGGACTCATTTTCTGTCGGTTATCTACTGTTACAACTTTGTAAACTCACGGTTTTCGTGAAAGAGGAGTTTGTTCCGTTTCGTCATTGAGTCTTCAATCTTTCTGTGGTTTTATAAAATTATCACAGGCTAAAGTCACTGAAACTTTTATGGGAGAAAATTCATTTCATGCGGCGAAAGCAAAATTGCCATTAATAAAATATGCAAGGTCAGTTGTCGCTGTGGCGGCATCCCAAATCTTTCTTGCCTTGTCTTTCGTCAGAAACAAAAAATAATCACAACAAACACGAGTATGTAACTTAGAAGAGTGAAAACAACTGACTTTTCAAACATGAAATCTAGAACGTTTCTATTCACTTTCTGCTCACGTGCGACATAAGACGTCCTTTGAAACAATTCCATCCCGTTTCGCGTCTTCGCGCTTGTCGTGAATAAAAGCGTCCTTCGTTATTCTTTACTGTGCTATCACCAACGAAGAGCAATACAATTTTATCAGAAAATTTCTTTTGAAGAATTTTTCAGCCTGTGAAAGCCAACTTTTGATTACGGTTTTACGAGCGCTACTGAAAATTCGGTGCAGTCAGTGAAAATTTAGGATCGAAACTATCCAATCAAATACAAGGCAAGTTTCCTGAGAGGTCCGCAACTGTTTCAAACGTTGTTGACTGTTTAAATTTTGTTGCAAATCTATTGTTTGCGGTCTTGGACGTTATTGGTCCATTTCTAAAAAAGGTCGCCATTCTTTGTTCTCAATTAGCGTTGTGATTGGTTAACTTTGTTCCAACTGTCCCGGTTCGAGTATTCGCACTGTAAATATTAATTTGGAAGCATTCACTTTTATGTTTGACAAATCAAAGAAACTTTACTTGCCAACTCTCTTTTTGACATGTTTTTGCCCCGGTTTTTGCTGTTTCTTTTCCGGCAAAAGACAAGAAATTCTTGCAGTTCGTACCTGGAAACGCGAGGATTTAAATCTTGCATATTAATAATTACATACGATCTTTTGAAAGTAGCCTGCGCCGTATATCGAGGATTTGGTGACACGTCCGGCTGCAACAACGCAGGCTATCTTTTGACATGAGTGGAATGCTTGTTCCACTTCAGTGCGCAATTGTTTACAGCTAGCGTTATCTCCGTAGCACTTTTCACCTCACAAACAAACTACAGCATGAGTGTAGTTCAAACACTACACTAAAAATGATGATGATGATAATTTTCTGACAACATGGTAAAATAGGTGTTTATTTTCATTAATGGCATAGCGTAAAAAGCAAATGCTTTACATCACTGCCACATGCAGCATGTGTGTTAAGTTAATTGTCAATCAGTTCATTATGGTAGAGCAACTGAAAGAACAATAGAGAACATTAGAGTGTTTTCCATTAATATGCAACTTTCAAGACCCCAGCCAGTGGCTGGAAGTGTTCATGATAGAAGTACTCACTATGTTAGTTACAAAATAAAGGCGTTATACAGTGAGGTCTTTTCAGTGGAACTGCCATGATACCATGTCTTCGCGGGAAAACCGGTCGTTTCACCTAAAATGAAGTCGATTCGCCTACACGATCTGAGATGTTTCGCCCACAATGAAGTCTAAATCTACACGATTTCAGATGCTTCGCCTACAAACTGAACTTATGACTCAGTGACAGCATGATACTGCTGATTTTCACTGTCACGCAATCAAAAAATAAATTCGAAACCATTCAACTACAGAAGCTATGAATTTCAAATATTATAGACGATAAATAGATAAACAATTTCTCCAGTTTCGGGTCTGTGCGGTGTACCGTTCGCGAGTTATTTTCCGAACCTTTCAACGCAAATTTATAAAGCTTAGTATGGAGACGCCATAACTGTGTCCTTCCGAGGGACACAGTAATGGCCGCCGTGATGTCAGAGAAACCATCTGGAACTCAATTCTGTTTACAACAGCGGCTATCCTTGGCTTAAAGGCTAGTACACTTTCACATAAACACCACTTATTATATCTGAAATGTTCAATCTGCACAAAATGGAAACGAAAGGCCTTTTTTTTAAACAAAACAGCTTTGTCACGGCACTCAGCTGGATGTCACATACGACGGAGAACTCAAATATTCAAAATGCTCTGTTTTAAAAACGAATGACACTATCGATCTGGAAATTTGCAAAAATATATGTTTTTAGTTGATCTTTCGCCTTATGACATGGAAAATTTACTAGGCCTAGTAAATTTTGATTTCAAAATTTTATGACGTAACAGGGGAAAAACTCGTGAAGTATACCTTGAAGTTTACCTTGACTCGATGGTATGCGTGTTATTTTTGCCGAAGCAAAAACGCTCAGACTAACATTATTTTCGTAGGTAACCCCAGGGCGCTAAAAAGGAAGCTTCCTTTTAAGTGCCCTGGTAACACCACTGTGCATGTTGCGAGAATATCCTTTCTCGGTCCCAGGCCTTGTTTCTTTCTTCCCTAGTTATAATCTCGTATACTCGATCAATCAAGCAATCGATAACATTTATTAATCGGGCATAAGGCCGATTCATGTTTTCTATCGTGGTCGATAGTCTCCTGTCGGCCAAAAAAGACGGGGATATAGCCTGGGCCTGCTACAAAACCGCTACGGGTCACGAATATCGCAATCGGTTTCATTTCAGTTTTGACAGTAAATCATTGCAGGCCGACACTCAGTCGACTTTTGGGTTAGTCTGCAATCAGGCCCTCTTCTTTGCTGCGGTGGGTTTGGGAAGACAGAGAAAAAAGGCTAATTATATAAGAGCAAGTACCATACCAATATTCATCATTGCAATTGTTTTCAATGACAAGTTCAAGCTATTTCTGAAAATAAAAAAGATAACGTCACTTATGTCACGCAATGTTTTTGTGGCAAACTACACGCTTTGCTGCTTTCTACAAAATAGCCGTGCGATCTGCCGGTACATTTTTTGAGCCGGACTCCACTTTAAAACTATTTTTTTATTTAGCAAGAGCTGTGTCGATTTTCATTTCTGCACAGTTGGCCGTCACAGTCGCCTGTCACAAAGAGTAGAATGCTTGCACACAATGCACAGCATGTTTTGGAAATATTTTAGATTTGGTTAGTAAAACACTTCTCAAGACTTCAGCAAAACATTGGCAATGTACCGTATTGGTACGAACTTGAATGGATTTTTTTACAAGATCGGTAAAGTTATCGATTGAAAAAGTTGACTTCAAAATGAAAACTTTGACTAATTAAATGATAATTGAATTTTATTATTATAACATTTTATCACGGCTTGCATACACAATGTCACGGCTTTGAAAGTCTTCAAATAATTCAAAGATTCCTTCCTTCCTTCTGATCTGATTGTTATTTTTTATGTATCAAATATTCAAGAAAGTGGTTCTCCAACACCTTGAGCAGTTTTCCTTTCATTGATTACATGACTGATTTAAACATGCAACCTACAGCAGCAACAGGAGGATTCCATCAGTGAAGAGAGTGAAATAGACGAGACAAGTTCAAACGATGACTGGTGTGCCGTGTGCCGTAATGGTGGAGATCAACTGCTTTGCTGTGACACTTGCCCACGAGTGTTCCACCTGCAGTGTCATGTGCCCTGCCTTCCCGCCCTTCCAAGGTATCTACATGTATAACTTATTATATTAGCAAATGCATGTTATTAACTTGAATTTCAAAAATGCGCGTCAATTTTATGCACCCTCATTTACATCTTAATTTCCAGGGTTCATTGGGTCGGATAATCTGCGAGCCATGCGAGCCATTTCGGTTAACCTAAATAACACATTGGTTAGCCTAAATAGCACTTCGGTTGGCCTAAATAGCACTCTGGTAAGCCTATAGTTAACTTAGGTAGCTTGCGGTTAGCCTTTTATTTGGATTTAGTATAATAGTAATTTCTGGCTCGCATGGCTCGTATGGCTCGCGAGTCATGCGAGTCATGCGAGTCATGCGAGCCATTCAGGTTAGCCTAAATAACACATTGGTTAGCCTACATAGCACTCCGGTTAGCCTTAATAGTATTCTGGTTAGCCTACAGTTGTAGTTATAGGTAGCTTGCGGTTAGCCTTTTATTGGGATTTGGGATTTCTGGCTCGCATGCCTCGCTGGCTTACATATTATCCTATCTCGGATTCATGTCATCTACATCTCCGTCAGAGTCAGCCGACACATCGTCATTTACTATTGATTTTTAAAATGTCATTAGATTCGTCCATGTACTTTCTGATGCAAAATGTCCATCGTCTTTCTGTCTTCCCATTTATGGTAATAAATCTCGAGTACGGTTTTTGAACGTTGCTGTTTTGTCTTGTGATAGGTGCAGGTTGCTTTAGAAAATATAACACATACCGTATTTACTCGAATAAGCGCCGCGGCGCTTATTAAATTTTTCGCACCTCAAATGCGGCGCTTATTCGAGGGCGGCGCTTATTTGAGGGCGGCGCTTATTTAAAATTTGGTCGCCACAATGAATCTCTTTTTTTACAGTAACTGAAAATAGCGTCTTTTGATTGTCAGTATTCGTCTCTTTCTAAAGAGAGAAGTGACGCTAGCTGTCCTGAGAAAGTTCGCGGCCTTTACAACATTCACAGAACAACGTACATGAACGTATTGTAAGAATTTTGGATAGAAAAACTAATGAGCGAGTGGTGAAACAATCACTTTGAACTGCAAAACATCGCTTTTAATGGAAAGAAATGTCCAACTTTGTTTTAGAGTTGCTTTGTAGTGTTGTTTTAAGGTTAAACGGAATTCCTCGAATAAGCGCCGCATCGGGACTGCGGCGCTTATTCGGGGGCGGCGCTTATTAACTTTTTTGTCCCAAATGCGGTGCTTATTCGAGGGCGGCGCTTATTCGGGGGCGGCGCTTATTCGAGTGAATACGGTAAAGCATCAAATTCGTGTTAATTAACACGAAAGAAAATAATTCTCATATATTAGTGCAGCTCTGTGTCAAGTTAACAGAGACTGACTTTATTTTTCTGCAGTGAGAGCCCATGGAGCTGTGGTTTATGTCAGCAAGTTGACTGGAAAGCATTAAAACAGAAAGGTGTGTTTGGTACATTTACCAATATTTGTGGGCTTGTTTCATTTACTAAATCCTTTTTACATCCCACGTCACCTTTTAAAATTATGGTATATTTAATATATGGTAATAGTAGATATGCAATCGAATAAACACATTTTATTCGATTGCATATCTTACAAAAACGTGCATTCTTCCATAGGGCCCGAGAACGTGCAATTCCCCTATTTATTACTATCATTGTCTTCCAATATCATTTTTATTTTTCCAGCAACCATGTTATTTGATAGATGATATCCACACAAAAGTTGCTCCAATAAACCTTCTTAACCGATTAACCAAAATCAAAAAAATGACACTGGTAGCGGGGGCAAGCAATTTTGTAACAATTTGTGAAAAAAAAATAAATAAAAAATTCTGCAAGTTCAAGTTCAAATTTTTACCCAATAGATAAGGAAAGCATCCATCCAGGCAATAAAAGGCGATCTCCATGCAATGGTCTGACAGAGTACGAGAGAAAGGTAATAGTTTTAAAAATGGTCCTGTAACCAGGTGGTTGATACCTACAAGAATCCGCTAAACCGCGATGATGGCGTGCATTTACCACACGAATTTCTAAATTTAGCCTTTAGGGACATGACATAATAAGTTCTATTTGCATATTATAAAAACGTGCTTTTTGTAAATTCGTTTATCACTTTCCCCTGATGGAGGCTTGAGTGCTAGCCGAAACGTTGGGACTTTTTACGGAAATTTTACGAACACCTCTTAACATTTTTTTTAAACCAGAGTAACGTTTATTTTTTATGATGAAGGTAATAGTTTGTTTGTTATCATCAGTTACTTCCCTGTCAGGAAAATCCTCTTGTCCTGGACGATCAGACGGAACTTTTTTGAGCCCTATGATTCTGTGCTGAGATTTAAAGTAATTCATACTGAAATAATTGCCTTTTAGAATTATATTCTTATCACCTGTTTTTTTTGAAATTTAAATTTATTGTTCAGTAATTTTATATTTATGAAGTCATGTAAGCTTTGTATTTATGAGTTCATCTTTCAGTAAAATAAAGTGTTTTTCTAAAACATTGATGTTTTTGTTTAAGATTTGTGAAAAGATCCTGCTTGAGCTGTTTTGTCACACAGACAGTACTGAATTTCAGCAGAGAGTTAATAGCAAATCGGTTGGTAGAACTATTCGATATAAATAATTACTTTTCCCTATGAAAATGTAATAATAATAATTATTAATTATTATTATTATTTTTAATATTATTAATATTCATTCATTCATTCATTCATTCATTCATTATTATTAAACTACCGAAAACAATGTTTGAAACTCCTTCAAAATTCGATTGATAGAAATCTTGGAAACGTTTCGTGGGTGTTTTGATTTCTGAAGTCGTATCAATGCAAAGGTAAACTCTGCGATTCTTTTGTGAAATTGTTGTAATTCCAGGCACAACACTGCGCTTGTTGCTGCCGCAGCGAGTGATCCTGAAGCGAACGAGCGAGGCAGCTCTCTAATCGGCAAAGGATTACTTAATGGGACCTTTAATCACTTTTTTTTACCAAACGCAAGGAATTGTGGTCGGCGGCAAGATCAAAGGCGCAAGGAATTGTGGTTATGTGCAAATGGAAGATTCACGATGCGGAGTTCAATGTGATCTCATCTCGTACCCAGGGTAGTAAACACATGAAACAGTTTGGGAAAATTTCAAAACTAAAGTAAACATGAGCTGGAGTTTCACTTCTCCTTAATTTTCTGTTGTGTTTATATCACGCTTTTAAAGTGGTTATTTTTTTTCTGTGCATGCAACTATGGTGTATCATTGCTGTGTCGACATGGTCTCATACAAAGCAATTGCACAACCAATCAGACCATGGATAACATGTATATGTTCAAAATTTATAAAATGCTGTGTGCATTTTTATGAATAAATCTAAAACAACATTCATTGTCTTTCTAATAGGCTCCTGATTACTACAAAGTCATCAAACATCCCATGAATTTATCAAATGTTCGTGCCAAGCTTCAAAGACAGAACCTTTCACACTACCAAACCTTTAGCGAGTTTGCTAGTGACTGCCGTCTTATATTTGATAACTGCGCAACATATAATGAAGTGAGTATGCACTGTTACAATAGTATAAAAGTTATCTTACAGCAAGGCGCCCAAAAGTGTGACCACTTTTAATTTATTCACACTCTTTCGTGCAGATTTAATCCAATCAGAAGTCAACTGCAAGCTATCCACGGCATTTGATTGGATTAAATCTGCACGAAAGAATGTGAATAAATTAAAAGTGGTCACACTTTTGGCCGCCTTGCTGTAATGTTTATTGTTATGTTCTTATTATGGTTTAAAAAATAAGGTCTCTACAAGCGGGGTAAAATTAAACCTCAACATGCACAATTTAATATTTTTATGCATTCTATTTCATTTCATAGGCCACATCTGAACATGGAATAATGGGGCGCAACCTAGAAGTGTATTTTGACACTGTGCTGAAAAAGTACATGCCTGATTTTGTAGAACAAAAACCAAAGAGAAAGAAAGATGAAGCAGCCGGTTGTTGTTAGAATTGAACATCCAAGCACTAGCACTAGTAATTATAATCATTGCAGTCAAGTTGAGAATGTTGTAAATAAATTATGCTAGTATTCTGAATATAATTATTGGTGTGCACAGCATTGTTAATTAGTGGCAGAATAGTATAATTAATTGTCTCAATTGAAACACTACTTTCATCAATTGGATTTATTATTTTTTTTTAACTTGTTGCTGTTTATTTCATTAGTTTTAGCACAAACAAAAATGTGCAGTTAAACTTGTTTTTAATTAAAATCATTTATGTACATTTCGCCGATAAAACTGTATTAAAAAATTAAGGTTAAAAGCAGTTAAAAACTATGACTAAACGTTTTTGATCTATTTGATCATCATCAGAGTGAAAATCTGCATGAAGCTTCATGCAGATCATCATCATCATCATCATCATCATCATCATCATCATCATCATCATCATCATCAACTCCTTTCCCCAACTGGGCAATAGGGCCGTATTCAACAGCAAGATAGCTACAAACTGAGTATGGCAACTACCAGTATCTACTGCAAGTTGATAATCAACTGTTTCACTGTACTTGTCCTGACTGCTGAAGCAAAGCAGTTTTTTCAATCTCTTTAGTTTGTTCATAAAGGCAAATAAAAATTTACACATGGTTGGACTTTTTATTATAATAGTCATATAACAAGATAAATATTAGAGTAGTCTTCCTATCTTTAGAAATATTCTGAACTAAAAAAAGTATAGTCCACAAGCCTTCAGTTTTTGTTAATTCGTAAATCTTGACACTGTCGAGATTAGAACTAAAGGCTGCTCCAAATATCTCAATAATCCACAACAAGATATTTTAACAAATTAGTTTGTTTTACATGGGAACGTTTTTCCATAGCTCTTCTGTGGCATACTGTAGAATTGTAATAGTAATCTCAAAAACACTGGAATTGAGGCCCATAGGGACTGGGTGGATTCTGTTGAGGGGGTTTCTTTTATATTTTAAGAGGCATTTTAAGCGCCGAAGCACAAAAAAGATGGTAAAAACATAACAATTGTAAGCCTTTTAAGCATTCATATCTGTCGGTTTTGAAACAAAATCTACAATAAAAGGTGTATAAAAGCGCAAGAAGAGGTACTTCGTGGGGGAGGGGCCTCTTGGCTGAAAATTTCATTGCTGTTTACAAGCTAAAAATAAGAAATTGGCGTTGGCACTATATCGAGAGTTGCTTAGTATATGAATGCTTGTAATCCTGCAAAGTTTGGTGCTTGTATCAAAAATCGCACATTTCAGGACTTAGCCTGCGAGCAGGCTCTCTATTTGGGGGCGACGTGAATATTGAACTCTTCGAGCGCCGAAGGCGCGATCCCGCGAGTGCCGAAGGCGCGAGTCGGCGAGCGAAGCTCGAGCAGTTCAATATTCACGTTGCCCCCGAATAGAGAGCCTGCTCGCAGGCTATTCAGGACTATAAGGGTGAACACTTCCGACGCTAGATAAACACCACTGTTCGACAAAATTGCTTTTAAATTTGATCTACTCACTCCAAAACTTCGCATGGGCATAGTTCGAAGACCATTCTTTTACTGCAGAAAATTTTTGATTCGCCTGCCTCTCTCCGCGATTTAAGAATACGGGGAAAATAACCATGGTCTGCAAACTTTTAGCTTTCTCCAACACCTTGAACCAGAGCAAGAGAGTGGACGCATTTGTAATTAACCTTGCCCTTCACGTGCAGCCTCACGCTATGATTGGGCGATGGTTGTCAGGGCGACGATACTTTTTTCCGTAGGGGAGGGAGGCAAAGGAGACATTATACATGTACGCTCAGCCTGAGCTTCCACAAGGAGATTTTGCCTCACAAAAATGTTTAGACTCACAGGTGTACGGAGAGGACAGAGCGTCATGTACTTTTGCCATATTAAATTGGAAAACAAGTTCACATTCCCACTCTTCCAAATTCGCGCGCTGTGTGTCAAGCGCCTTATTGCAGCGGCTTGTTTTGAATCAGTACACACGGAGCAACTTGTCACAGAGACCTGTCGCTGCGACTTGTCGCCAAGTGTGTCCCGACCCTTATTTGTGTGAGTACACATTTTGATTTTGTTGCTGCTACATGTCCCCGCTACACGTCCCTGCTACATGTCCCCTCAGTGTGAACAACACATGATTTTGTTGCTGCTACAAATTGTTGTGACATGTCCCTGCGTGGCTGCAACGCAAGCTAATACCATGTTATGTTCTGCTGGTTTAAAAATGCTGTTGTTCTATACACGTTTTACTCTAAAACCAATGTGGTAAACCGATGCTACGTACAAGCCCAAAATACAAAACAAATAAACCCTCTGAACTAGTCATTTATAGCCTATTTATTAAGTACGCCTCGGAATGTTCTGAATGTTGAGCAAACTTGTCAAACTTCCGCTCCAGGGTTAGAGGGCAGTCTGGGCTATTATACTGTTTGTGATTCCGAGAAACAGAAGACAGCTACAAAGCACATGATTGGCTGCTGAAAATAGAATGTTGTTATTCTACTATTCTGTTTCTCGGAATCATTGACATGCATAGCAAGCAGCCAAGGCTTGACAACGGGTGTGTTCATTATCATTTTGCAATCGACAGTCTGCTGCGATGGAGTCTCTTTTGAAAAACCTCAAAAAGCAGGTAACTTGCTCGATCTGTTTGGATACATACACCAAACCCAAGACAATAATTTATTTATTTATTTATTTATTAGATTTCCCAACATTACAAAAAATATTTACAACAAAAAAGATAAAATATATAATAATAATAAAAAAAATAGTGGGAGGATAACAGCAGGGGGAAACTGAATTCCCATGTAAAAGCTGTTATCCTAGATAAAGCTAAAAATTTACAAATAAATTTTCTAATGAATAAAATTAAAAAAAAAAAGAATTACGCTAATAACAATTTATCATACTAAGATAAGTTATATGTTCATATTGCTAAAACATTAAATGGCTTAACAGCTTTTTCTTAAATGAGCTCAATGATTGCGCCTCGAGGACATCACTCGGCAACGAATTCCAGTCGTTTATGTATCTATTAAAAAAAGAAAACTTAAAGTAATTAGTGCGAGCATAGTTTGGTCTTAATTTGAGCTTGTGATTGGATCTAGTACGAGATTCGCCTACTATGTCAAAGTACTTAGCAGCGTCGATGTCACAAAGTCCGAATATTATCTTATACACTTGCACCAAAGAAAGAAACTTTCTTCTTAGTTCCAGTGTGGGCCACTTAAGTTTATCAAGTCTTTGTTCATATGATAAGTCTGATCCGCATATTAATTTTGTCGCTCTTCGTTGGATTGCTTCAATTGATTTGACATGACTGACCAGGTAAGGATTCCACACAGGACAGCAGTATTCCAGTAATGGTCTAACTAGGGTTTTAAAAGCCACTTTAACCGCCGCTGGAGACTTAAATCCAAATGCTCTTCGAATCAATCCCATTACACGCCTTGCTTTGGCACAGATGGAGTTGATGTGGAAATCCCATGATAATGTTTCAGAGATAGTGACTCCAAGGTGCTTGTGATAATTGACAACTTCTAACTTCTTACTACCCAAGCTGTAGTCTTGATTGAGAGGATGTTTCTGTCTTGTAACGTGAAGTACACGACATTTCTCTTCATTGAGCTGAATTTGTGAAGCATCGCACCATTGCCTTATTGAAACCAGATCACTCTGAAAGAGTTGACAATCCTCTAAAGACGATATCTGCCGATGGAGAACACTATCGTCCGCAAAGAGATCCACGTTACAGCTGGAAACACTAGAAGGAATATCATTGATGTAAATCAGGAATAAAAGTGGTCCCAGAATACTCCCTTGGGGCACCCCCGATGTAACTTCTAGCCAATTAGATGCATGACTTTCAATAACCACTCTCTGCTTTCTTCCAACTAGAAGATTCTTAATCCAATCAAGTAACTGGCCTTTAATTCCATAGGTATTCAGTTTTGAAAAGAGATGTTGGTGAGAAACTTTGTCGAACGCCTTTGAAAAATCTAGAAACATAACATCTACTGCTCCATGTTTGTCCAATGTTGAAAACCAATGATGTAATAATTGTATCAACTGCGTGAGACAAGAGCGAAACTTCCTAAATCCATGTTGGTTGTCGCATAATAGACTTTGGTCAGTGAGAAAGGCCATAATGTGTTTGTGGATTAAGCGTTCCAATGTCCTAACAACAATACTTGTCAATGACACGGGACGAAATAACTTGTCTTCATACCTTCTGCCTTGAATGCTTAAAGAAACACGCATTAACCAGCCAAAGACAAGGAAAATATCGTTGCCCTGACTGTCAGGAAGAGGTTGGCAACTTGGCATCCCTGAAGGAAATCGTTTTGATAATTCAGGGGCACCCAATCGACTGTTTCGGTGAATATCTGTTCGGAAGACCTATAATCGACTGCGATTTTCGAATAAAAGTGTGTTGAAAAAACTGGAGATTTCTTGTCTCAAACTTTCGTGACATGGGGAAAGTAATGCCTGCAGTTTTCGGAGGGAGAAAAATGTCGTTTTGGGCACGAAAAAAGGCCAGCTACGATTTTCGAGAAGACAACAGCAGCTCGTAAATTCGGGTTATACTATTTCGTTCCCTAAAATTTTCTGAAGTTTGACAGTTCAGCTAGCGAATCCGAAAAGATGCACTTTTCTTAGTGTTTAAAATAAAGGCTTTATACGCACAAAAAGGTCACTTAAAACGTAGAAACGGTGTTCCGACACCTATAGTAAAATTTTCTCGTTGGGTGCCCCTGATAATTTGCCGACCAGTTTTCTGCACAATAGTTTGATGAGTCTTCTCGTCGTTCGACAAAGCGGCGATGGAAGCGAGATCAACTGTGGTATTTGTAAGAAAAAGAGCGCTGCTGAGATCAGCTATTGCTTTGATTGCGAAAAGTTGTTGTGCCCTGGCTGCGTAAACGCACACGACGCGTTCCAAGCTGCTGCCGCGGCGTTTGAAGGACACAAAGTCACGCCAGTTAAACAATTTCAAGCCCAAGACTACGAGGCCTTGTTAAAGCGAAAGTCCTTTTGCTCTCAGCAGTACCACGAGAGAGAGGTAACAAAGTTTTACTGCCTTGAATGTCAATCTTGTGTTTGTCAAATTTGCATAAACACAGATCATAAGAATCACAAAGTTGATCCACTTGAAAAAGCAGCCGATTGCGAGAAAGCCAACATCATGGCGGGCGTCGAGTTGATGAAAGAAAAAAGAAAAATTTACAGTGATGTGATGCGCCAACTGGAAGAAACAGCTTCAAAGCTGGAAGCTAATGTCAACATCGCTATACGTGAAGTTTCCGAAGCAGCCGAAAAAATGATCGCCAAGATTCGAGAACGCGAGCAGGAGGCCATTACCGCCCTCAAGAATACACACGGATCGAGAACGGAGAAATTAGACTGTGCCAAGAAACAAGTAAAGTCCTCCACCAAGCAAATCGACCAAGCCATTCAGTTTGCTAATAACCTAGTTCAAGGAAGCTCAAGCCTGGACATTATGCAAAGCAACAAGAATTTGGAACAGCGATTTAAAGATCTTAACAAGACCCCATTCCCAGCACTTCCGGTTAGTTCATTTGTGAAGTTTGTCTCGACTATTGCACCTGAGAGTTTAGGCCTGGGTTTCATGGCAACCAGCGAAACAGATGTACATCGATCCACGTTAGAAGGGCTGACTCAGGATTCTCAAGCTGGAGTAGAAACCGAGTTTGTGGTCTGTCCTAAACTGTCTGAAGAAGAACTGACGAGTGAAGCTCAACATAAATTTCTCGTTGCAGTGCTCGTGGAACCCGCCGAAAAAATGGACAGTTTGATTGTTTGTGAAAAAGAAGATGGAAATTTCCAAGTGAAATTTGTCCCAAAAGTACCAGGCACCTACAACATTACAGTAAAGACTAGTTGTACCTATCGGTAAGTGCCAACGAGCGAAATACTCATGTTTGTTCATAAGAACAGATATTGAATGATTTTTGATAGAACTATATTTGAAATGACCACTGTTATGGTAAATTGTATGCAATAAAAGGGCTATTTCTCTGGTGTTCATAAATGACACAGGCTTGTTAGCCTGCGTAGCAGGCGCCGTAGTTTCCACACAGGTAGCCCAAGCTCCTAAAGGAGCCGTCAACATATAGACCACATACGACATTGCGTAATAGCGTTATTATAAGGGTTTGTATGGGAATATAACGATCGTAAAAAATAATTCAAAATAGAGGAAAAGTATCCAATAAAATTCACTTAACTATCCTCTTCTGTCTATATCTTGTGTTTCTATGCCGTTTGGAGGCGATTTGAAGCCATTTCAGTGGGTTTTAGGTTCGCTGGTTTCCTATCATTTAAGGGTTTGTATGGGAACATAACGATCGTAAAAAAATAATTCAAAATAAAGGGAAAATATCCGACAAAATCGACTTACCTATCCTCTTCTATGTAAATCTTTTGTTTCTATGCCGTTTGGGGGCGTTTTGAAGCGATTCCAGTGGGTTTTAGGTTCGCTGGTTTCCTCTCTATATATAATTCCTATATAGAGAGGAAACCAGCGAACCTAAAACCCACTGGAATCGCTTCAAAACGCCCCCAAACGGCATAGAAACAAAAGATTTGCATAGAAGAGGATAGGTAAGTCGATTTTATCGGATATTTTTCCCTTTATTTTGAATTATTTTTTACGATCGTTATATTCCCATACAAACCCTTAAATGATAGGAAACCAGCGAACCTAAAACCCACTGAAATGGCTTCAAATCGCCTCCAAACGGCATAGAAACACAAGATACAGACAGAAGAGGATAGTTAAGTGAATTTTATTGGATATTTTTCCTCTATTTTGAATTATTTTTTACGATCGTTATATTCCCATACAAACCCTTATAATAACGTTATTACGCAATGTCGTATGTGGTCTATATGTTGACGGCTCCTTTAGGAGCTTGGGCTACCTGTGGTTTCCAGCGCGCGTATTCTCGCGATCGCGCACTCTTTTAAACACACTAAAAAACGTACACAGATGTCTGCTACGCTAACTTGAACGGTCAAGGATTATTTGGAGACAAAATTTTTATTCAAGTTATCATTACATTTGCCGTTAGAAGCAAACAACTTTTGACTTCCTTGTGTATATGACATGCAGTAATTTTAGTGAGAGTCGCTTTGAATTGATGTTATTCCTACGCGGAGCGAAAATGCGTGCCAAATAAAATATAAACGGTATTTGATTTGGAATAAATCATCGGTCAAAAATTACTATAAACACAATCAACACTAAAAGGAAGCATTTACCCGACTTCAGCATTCTCATAAGTCAAGAAAACTCTATTTGAAGTCAACAGTCCGTTTTGATTTTCATGTCTCTCTCTTCGATCGTAAACTAGTTAAAGGACTCCAAAGTCGAAAGATTATTTCATCGCTTTGAAGACCTTGATGTTTATGTTTTTGGCGGTCGAATATTCTGTAGGGTATTCTCTTTCGATTTATAGTTCCCTAAAGGTGTATTTATCGGTAAAGGGATGAATGGCCACATTAAAAATTTTAACAGCGAGCCGCGTGGACGCCATTTTGGTCATTTGCTCTCTAGCAAGGAGTGAGAGACTGGAAACCAGTTGGTGAGAACAATACAACCCAAATATGGGGTTTACTTACACCCAAATATGGTAAAAAAAAGTCCCTTACGCAGAACGTAAGATTTTCTCTGCCTATACACTCATACGCACATGGCTCTATGATTCTGCCGCCTCGACAGCCTCACCTCTTGGCTCGGCTGTCTCGTTGGCAATAAATGGCGACAAACTTGCTAACAGTCCTTTCACTGTTCAGGTGAAGGAACGACGGCTTGATATTGTGGGTGAGTTAGATTTAAAAGGAGAAATTTCTCAAAATCCACGTGGGATTGCTGTTAACAGTAAAGGGCTGATCGCTGTGGCCGACTGTGAACAGAACTGTGTCCTAACATTTGACAAGGAAGGCAAGTTTGAGCGAAAACTTGGCTGCTATGGAAAGAATCCTGGACAGTTTAACAATCCATATGGTGTCACATACCTGAATGATGACGAGATTCTGGTGGCAGATGAAATGAATCGCCGCATTCAACAATTCAATGTACAAACAGGGAACTTTGTGAAGAGCTTTGGAAAGCACGGCACAGGAGAGGGCGAGTTTAAGAATCCATTAAGTGTTTGTATGGATGGTAAAGGACATGTTGTTGTAGCCGATTGCGGGGACAACAGAATCCAGGTTTTAACAAAGGATGGCAAACCTGTGTTTAAATTTGGAGATAGCGGCGTAGGAAAGCTCGACGAACCCGCTGGATGCATTTATTACAAAAACATGTTCATTGTATGTGATACAGACAACCATTGTTTGAAAGTCTTTGACATTTCAGGGACGTTTTTGTACAAGTTTGGAGAAGCAGGCGAGGCTGACGGACAGTTGTCCTCTCCTTGGGGTTTGTGTGTTGAGAAATGTGGCGATCATCAGAATCTTCTTGTGTGCGACTTATACAATTATCGCATTCAACAGTTTACATTAGAAGGTTGTTTTACTGGCAAAACTGTTTCTAAGATAGGAAAACCGAGAGCGATAGTTACAACAACAGATGGTCGCATTTTGGTTTCAGACTCGGAAAAGAAAAAGATTTACATCCTAAAATAACTGGAAAATGAAAACGTAATAAAAGAACTTTATCAGGCCTCAGTCAAAACTGAAAAGTAACTGAGTTCTATCAGCAAGCAAGCACCATCAAGTATAAGAACGATAGCCATATTCTTGGCTAGATTTACTGGCTTTACACTCTTTTTTTATAAGAATACAGTTTTTCCGACCCAGGCTGAATATTCGTATTTTTCTGCCGATTTTAGGCTGAAAATATTCTTATGAACATTCTTAGAAAATACCGTTTGACATTTCCGTTTTAGCAAGTATTGGCTTGGGTAATCAATTACAAGTGTTCGGTGTCCAGTTCTGTATCGTGTTACATTGTGCATATGTACCATTGCTTTTCGTTGCAGCCTGGCCGTTTTGACTTTAAACAAAGCATTCCTCACAGAGATAAAGTGACGGAAATAAAAATACCTGATTTTGTTTCAACTAAAAACTATATTCTTTTCAAAATCTCAGCCTCGGGTTTATTCTTAAAATATTCTTAAAAATTCGCAAATTTCAGCCTCGATATTCTTATAAACTAGATTCTTATAAAATAAAAAGAGTGTATATTTATAGTGACCCAGTGATAATGCTGGAATTTCAAATAGAATTGAAAGTATTTTTTGATCTTTGTGGAGATTTAGAAGTAGTTTAGTTCCAAACGAACACAATTCAGGTGAAATAAATCATTATTTTTCGTGTACATAATTCTCTTTCTGCTTAGAGTGATGGGAATGATGTATTTGTGACTTTGTTTATGCTTTGGGGATGTGCAAGGAACAATTTCATTTTGTTTTAGTTATTCTGATGCCAATGGGCTTTTGCTGTTCCGTAATGGTTCTTGTTTGGTTGACCACGTTTTGTGAGTTCGATTACCGAACGGAATCGAACGATAGGTGTTCGATTGGATTCGTTTACCGAACGTTTCTTCGGATGCGCCGGACACTGATGGTTTCGTCAGATACTCAGATTTTATCGTTTGAATGGCTTGTTCAGGAAAATCAAATTACGATAAGATAGAATGCACGCAACGATAAATTCTGCTAAAAACATATTAAGGACTGCTACAGTCTACATGATTTTTTTTCGCAGTTTATTGAAACCCTTCCAATAAAAGACAAATTACCATTCGATTTATACTGTCAAATTGAATCATATTATCTGTGCAGTGGTTCGTCACGCAATCTTTTCACCACGACAAACTATACCTCTCTTACTCTTCCTATCCTCTTCATTCCTAGTGAGTCATAAAGCATAGTGCGCTGACAATCTTGGTCTTTAGCCACTGTCCGACTTTCATTTCCCTGGTGGTATCTGTCACATGTCGAACGTACTCTCCTAACAACTAGTATATGGCTCATTTATACAATACGCCTCGGAATGTTTAGCAAACTTGTCAAACTTCCGCTCCAAGGTAAGAGGGCAATCTACGCTATTATACTGTTTGTGATTCCGAAAAACAAAGCACATGCATGATTGGCTGCTGAAAATAGAATTTTATTCAAATTCTAGTATTCTGTTTCTCGGATATAAACATAGCAAAGGCTTGACAACGGGGTGTGTTCATTATCATTTTACAATCGACAGTCTGTTGCGATGGAGTCTCTCTTGAAAAACCTCAAAAAACAAGTTACTTGCTCGATTTGTTTGGATAAATACACCAAACCCAAGACGATACCTTGTCTTCATACCTTCTGCCTTGAATGCTTGAAGAAACAAGCATTAACCAGCCAAAGACAAGGAAAATATCGTTGCCCTGACTGTCAGGAAGAGATTGGCATCCCTGAAGGAAATCGTTTTGATAATTTGCCGACCAGTTTTCTACACAATAGTTTGATGAGTCTTCTCGTCGTTCGACAAAGCGGCGATGGAAGCGAGATCAACTGTGGTATTTGTAAGAAAAAGAGCGCTGCTGAGATCAGCTATTGCTTTGATTGCGAAAAGTTGTTGTGCCCTGGCTGCGTAAACGCACACGACGCGTTCCAAGCTGCTGCCGCGGCGTTTGAAGGACACAAAGTCACGCCAGTTAAACAATTTCAAGCCCAAGACTACGAGGCCTTGTTAAAGCGAAAGTCCTTTTGCTCTCAGCAGTACCACGAGAGAGAGGTAACAAAGTTTTACTGCCTTGAATGTCAATCTTGTGTTTGTCAAATTTGCATAAACACAGATCATAAGAATCACAAAGTTGATCCACTTGAAAAAGCAGCTGATGGCGAGAAAGCCAACATCATGGCGGGCGTCGAGTTGATGAAAGAAAGGAAAAAAGTTTACAGTGATGTGATGCGCCAACTGGAAGAAACAGCGTCCAAGCTGGAAGATAATGTCAACACCGCTATACGTGAAGTTTCCGAAGCAGCCGAACAAATGATCGCCAAGATTCGAGAACGCCAGCAGAAGGCCATTACCGCCCTCAAGAATACACACGGATCGAGAACGGAGAAAGTAGACTGTGCCAAGAAACAAGTAAAGTCCTCGACCAAGCAAATCGACCAAGCCATTCAGTTTGCTAATAACCTAGTTCAAGGAAGCTCAAGCTCGGATATTATGCAAAGCAAGAAGAATTTGGAACAGCGATTTGAAGATCTTAACAACTAACAAGACCCCAGTCCCAGCACTTCCGGTTAGTTCATTTGTGAAGTTTGTCTCGACTGTTGCAGCTGAGAGTTTAAGCCTGGGTTTCATAAAAATAAGCGATATTTGCCTGTCTACAGTAGAAGGACTGACTGGAAATTTCCAAGCTGGTGTAGAAGCAGAGTTTGTGGTCTGTCCTAACGAAGAACTGACAAGTGAACTTCAACATAAATTTCACGTTGAAGTGCTCGTGGAACCCGCTGAAAAAGTGGACAGTTTGATTGTTTGTAAAAAAGAAGATGGAAATTTCCAGGTGAAATTTATACCAAAAGTACCAGGCAGCTACAACATCACAGTAAAGATAAATGGCGACAAACTTGCTAACAGTCCTTTCACTGTCCAGGTGAAGGAACGACGGCTTGATGTTGTGGGCGAGTTGGATTTAAAAGGAGAAATTCCTCAAAATCCACATGGGATTGCTGTTAACAGTAAAGGGCTGATCGCTGTAGCTGACCGAGAAACAAACTGTATCCTCGTATTTGATAATGAAGGAATGTTTGTGCGAAAATTTGGCTGGTATGGAGAGAAAGCTGCTGGGAGGCTTAACCGTCCGAAAGGAATTACATATTTGAACGATGACGAAATTTTGGTGGCAGATGAATTGAATAACTGCATTCAACAATTCAATGTACAGACAGGGAACTTTGTGAAAAGCTTTGGAAAGCACGGGGCAGGAGAGGGCGAGAGTAAGAATCCACTAAGCGTTTGTATGGATATGGTGAAGGATATGTTGTTGTAGCCGACTTCAACAACAACAGAATCCAGGGTTTAACCAAGGATGGTAAACCTGTGTTTAAATTTGGAGATAGCGGCGTAGGAAAGCTCAACAATCCCACTGGATGCATTTGCTACAAAAACATGTTCATTGCATCTGACAGCTTCAATCACTGTTTGAAAGTCTTTGATGGTTCAGGGAAGTTTTTGTACAAGATTGGAGAAGCAGGCAAGGCTGACGGACAGTTGTACTATCCTTGGGGTTTGTGTGTTGAGAAATATGGCAACCGCGTGAGAATCTTCTTGTATGTGACAATGACAATGGTCGCATTCAACAGTTTACAATGGAAGGTTGTTTTACTGGCAAAACTGTTACTAAGATAAGAGAACCAAGAACAATAGTTACAACAACAGATGGTCGAATTTTAGTTTCAGACTCGAAAAAGAAAAAGATTTACATCCTAAAATAACTGGCAAATGAAAATGTAAATAAAGACTTTTATCAGGCTTCAGTCAAAACTGAAGAGTAACCGAATTCTATCAGCAAGCAAGTACTATCAAGTGAGAACGGTAGTTAAATTCTCGGCTAGATTCACTGGCTTTATATTAGTGACACAGTTGAGATAAGGCTAATGATGATTGAATTTTAAAGTATGTATCAGGAATTGCATTCATAATCCCTCTTTTAGGTTAGGAATAACTTATAATTATGTGGCCAAGTGAAAGAGTTATGTAGTAAGCATCATTCTCGTCCCCATAGCCCTTTCGTTTCTCTTAGCCGGTTTTGGCAAGAGAAAACGAAGGGCTCTGGGGACATAGGAATTTTGAATTAATTCGAATTTTTTTGATTGGCTGTTTGAAACAAAGAATTCCTAAACGGAAGTCGACAACGTAACGACTCTCTTTTGAAACGTCATGACTGCATACATGAAGATCGGAAGTCCAAGAATCTTGGACCCCTTCGTTTTCTCGTGCCAAGGACCAGCCGGCTAAGAGAAACGAAAGGGGTATGGGGACGAGAATGAGTGATGAGTAAACATTGGAACTAATCTAGCACCCAGTTCTTCCTGCTCTTCAAGAGAGAGAGGATCAAGCGAAAGCATACTTACAAAAGTTTTAGTCGTTTATTGTGTCATAAGTCGACAAGGCCCAAATACTTGTGGCTTCTCAGTATTAGGTGACTAGTCTTTAAACTGATGAATAATCCGATTCGAATAAAAGTGGTATATATCTTTTTTGTCGCATACTGCACAGGTTAATTTTTTTGCTTCCTTTGCAAAAGTTTTCCTTCGCTAGGAATACTTAGGAGGTGTAGAGCTAAATTACAAAGATGACAGATTGCTAAGCAACCTTTAGTATTCATCATGATAATGACATAGATGTTTGCAGTTAGTGATTAAATGTTGTTTCTTATCTTATTGTCAACACTTGTCGGAATAAAAAAGCTTGTTGTAAAGTAAAAGAGAAAGGTGTTTGCTTTTCATTTCCGATGCGAGTTCTCTATGCATTCCCACTGTCTGTAAAATATATACAACAAACTACAAGCATTACTTCCTCAAATTATACAGAGGATATTACACGATGGCGAGAAGATATGAATTTTATGTTCGAGTGGCAAAAAGAATATTGTTTTTGCCACTCGAACATAAAATTTTGCACTTTACTTATTACTTGAGATCGAAGACATTCGGCGGTATGCATGATTGTTCATTATCTCACTAACGCCGCTAAAACATCTAGGCTCGACTTATATTCTATCATTAAGTCAATAAAACTGTAATGGAAAACCCCACGAATATTTTCAAAGCATATGTCGCGAATCTCACGATCGATAAATGGTCATGAATTTCATGTAATGTGTAGTCATTTCCAATAACTAGTTTGACACCCTTTAAATTCGTAGACCAATTTAGACCAGTGAATGCCATCAATTACGTTTACATTTGTATAGTTTGCAAAACGACTACATGACAGACAGCAAACACTTTTAATAAGGCTTCAAGGTGTCCTTTAAAAAATTGTTTTGCACTTAGCCTGGCGGTACGAAGTCGAGTTTTTCGCCTCATGCTGTTTAGTTTACGCCTTTGAAACTGAATTTGACCCCTTACTTCGTGGTCTTAAACAGGTGCCTCAGTTTTGTAACAGGCCGCCCGACTGCTAAAAGAATGCAAAAATAATTCGGCATTTCTTTATTGACTGTGTTAACGCTTTTCATAAAACTTCAAAGCTTCCGCACTAAAAACATATTTCTAATGGTAAATCCAAAACAAAGCCAGACAATTTTACCTAAAGTGAGACAAAGTGAATGTCATTTATTGATTAACTTGGCGGTGCAAATATTTTTCAAGTCACTGACTCAAAAATGGCGGAGAAAAGTACTGCGACGTTATTTTTCCGTTTAGTTGTTTTAATAATCTACATTTCGCTTGGATCGTTGGTATTTTCTTACATCGAAATCAAGCGAACTTCCAGGGAAGAGCTAAATGAAAAGATTGTTAGCGGCATAAATGTTCTACTAAAGCAACAGTCGTGTGCCGTTAATTTGTCTGAAACACAAATACGTGCATTCGTGCAGCAGTTTTTTGAACAGATGAACGGCAAAAGCAACGAAAGATGGCAGTTTAAAGACGGTCTAACGTTTAGCTTTGAGCTTCTCACGACCATTGGTAAGTGTAATAAATCTATTTTGGATTTTGCAGCATTTTCAGTTTAAACTTTATCAGATAGCATTTATTACTGATGTCAACGGCAAAATATTTGCAGCTGGTTATGGCGAAAACAAAAAAGCACCAAGGTATTGTCGGCATTTTTCGCCGATACTGTCCTCTGCTCGGCGGCACCGTGCTGACAATTTTTGGGCACGGCACTCCCAATTATCGACGTGTAAACGTACCGGTCCCAAAAAAAATGTGGCACCAGTGCCCAATTTTTTAGGGGTGCCGAGACTACCTCCAGGAGGTAGTCTCGGCACGGGTAAATCGAGGCACCGTGCCGAAAACGAGTGTGACGCATGCGTTGTTTCTACGAAAATGGCGGCCACTGCGTCATTCTCGCCCCAAGAGACTTTGTTTCTTTTAGTCACGTGGTCGGCGAAAAGAGTACAAAAAGAGAAGTTCTGGGGGATAAGAATGCCACCGAGGCAGAAGATAAGAGAAAGCTCCCGCTCTAAAAAAATCACCGTAAGTCAGCCACTTCCACCATCACTGCAAAGAGCCATTTATTTTTCAGACTTTTCAATCTTCTTCTTTTGATTTCGTCAACTCCTTTCAGATGTCGATTTGTTTTGCCCCTGAACACTCTTCATTATGTTGAATGGTCGACAACTCGTTCCTTTCCGTTAAAATTCGCGTTTTGCACTGAAAGCACGATGAACTATCACAGCAAAACATTTTTCTGCCATTTCTCGGCAAGGAAACCGATGGAAAGTAGGGGTGCCAAGATAAAAATTGGTACCGTGCCTAGCAGGAGAGAACCTTCTTGTTTTGGTCGTGTAAATGGGCAGTGCCGTGCCAAAATGGTTTGGTCACGGTGCCAAAAATTTGCCGTGCCGTGCCGATTTTTTTGCGCGTGTAAATGGGGTTTAAGAGGACTAGGGGGTTAGGTGAATCTTTTAAGTCTGTTTGAAAGAAGCCTCTAAATATTGGCGTCCAAGTAAATATGCCAGTGCAATATGGTGAGAGGCGCAGTGACCAATGGCTTATAATCCTGGATTACTTTTGACTGAACGGGACTCTCAGCTGCGAGTATAAATAGGCAACAGCAGATTGCTGGGGCAACGAGGCAAGACGTTGTTGTTAATAATTATTTGTAATGAGCTAGTACAGCATATTGTCTTGCATTTTATTTTGACTTGGCATCACTAACGTTGAAACAGACAGACAGACAGACAGACAGACAGACAGACAGACAGAGACATTAACGAGAACTTATCTGAAGACTGAGATCACCTATTTATCTTCACAGCGGAATTTTTTTAACCTCTCTGCAAAGAAATACTCAATCCAAAATGATAGCAGTGTAAGCCTAAGGGGAGAGAAAAGGGATTGGGGAAGGGGGGTTGGGGGAACGAGCGCGAAGCTGATTGGACAGCCCGTGTCTCCTTGCGCTTGGCGTTGCGTACGGGCATCCCAAACTAAATACCAGCTCAGACTACAGATAAAGTTTTTTGTGCCCTCCATTGCAGGTTACGGAACAACACCTCCAATAACTCAAGCAGGTAGACTTCTGAGCGTGTTCTACGCTTTATTTGGAATTCCACTTTTTCTTCTTGTTTTGAAGGGCGGAGGAGAACTTCTCAACAACCTCATTACTAAAGCTGTCATAGCCGTCGAGAAAAGATTCTTCAAAAGAGAACAGCCGCAAAACATTAAAGTGAAAGTACTGTGTGTTTTTGCACTTGGAATGGTCCTGTGCATTCTTCTTGTAGCTGTGAAAGTTTACATGTTTCCTAAATATGGAAACCCAACTTACATAGACTCGCTTTATGTGTTGTTTATGACATTTGCTACAGTTGGATTTGGTGATATTACCTTTGTAGGAAGCAACGAAGGTATACCGGTTACGCTTTTGGGATTAACTCTCGTGTCAACAATCATCAACGCTATCTCGGTTTGGTTGGAAAACAGAGGGACAGACAGCTGTGTAAAGTGCTTTAAAAGGAACGCTACGAGCTCAGTTTGTATCGAGAGCAACCATACAGCAGAAATTGAACACAATCCAGAGGGAACTGAAGGGGGCACAGAACTCAAAATGTCAACTTGTACTTACAAAGCTCGCTCAACTGAGTCTGTTCTCTGAAAATCATTTTTTAGATTTAAGAGAGAATCAGGGATGGACCATTTACGTTTTCTGAAAACTTGGGGGAGGGGCAATTAATAATTCAATCAAATTTATATATGTATACAGCGAAAGTGTAGAAATAAAGTCATGCGCAACGAACTTAGGTCGATGGAAAAGAATTTTTATTCAGAAAAATGTCCAAAAATTGAAAAACAAAAAAAAGACTCAGCTGACCGATTAGAATTGGTTCTCAATTTTCATTATTGTAACATATTAGTTTCTCTTGATTTAAACAATAAATCATTTTGACAAATGAAATTAATGGTGTTGTCTTTGCTCTAAATAAATGCAATACGAATAAATCGTAGGTGTGTTTCAAAAACAGCGGAGTTTCGCCATCGATAAAAGTTGCTATTTCCCTCTGAAGGAATGTTCAGCCATCGTAAATTACTATTACTCCCGATCGACTAAAGTTTTGTCTGGTTTCCCTAACCGTTCGAAAAAGACTCAATAACTACCTATTTATACATGTTGTTAAGTATAGGGAAACACTGTGAGTGTAAATGTCTTTCACAAAGATCAACAAACATCGACCCCAAAACTATCCCAGACAGGGCCCGAACAGCCGAAAAACACAAACAAAGCAAAATCCTCTTTACCGCCAAAAAATCAATCCTTCGCACTCCTAGCTTCCCCCACCCCTGTCACTTTATCCTTGATCAAATATCCCCTCCCTAAGATTTTGAGGTGGTGGGACTGAGGCCAGCGTAGACTTCTCTGTTTTTTATTTTTTTTTTTATCCTGAGTCTAGTTGGAAGGAAACAGGAGGTCACAAGGCCAGCTGCAGCTAGTGTTTTTCACAACTGTGTCAAGTTCTCCTAAGGTGTGCAAACTATCATGTTTTCTTCCTTAACTCCATGTAAACAAGGATATAAAGTTTCTTGTTTTGAACACACTCAAAATGTTTACAGTTTGGTGAGTGGCTTTTAACCAATCACACAAGCACTTTCCAGCGGTCAAATCATAAATATTCGGTTCCAGTCTCCCAGCTTTCAAATTCTGCGGGAGACTGGAATACTATATTCACCTTTTTGCCAGCTTTCGAATGTTTCCTCGACACTGCTCAATGACATATTGGGAGTATTTTCCTAGATGTCTTCAGTAAGAAGTACTTTATAGAATTTTAACATGGATGCCTCTTCGGGGAAAAGGAAGAAGAGAAGGGCTACCTCCGACATCACGGAGTAAGTTGAAATCGAATCATTTGTCTGCTCAATTTATAATATGGAGCATCGAATTATATTAGCTGTTGTTATGGATTGAGCGTAGGCAAAATATTCGATCAAGAATTGGTCGATCTTTATTTTTGCTGGTAATGGTGGTTGGGTTATTCTTCCGTGTTGCAGTCAAAGTTATGAGCTTGCTAAGTTTGGCCAAATATGAGGCATATAACGGGACTAAGCTTACATCAGGCAAAGCTAGAACGAATGATTATACTTTGATTCAAAGCTTGTGGAAAACAATGTTACTTAACTTCAATCGATCATCTCTTCCATGCCGTTGTCTGCATTTAAAGCTTTTATGTATGTTCACATTTTTTCAAGTTTGTATTATTCAGGAAAAAAATGCCCATTCAGTCTTAGGTAGAGCAGCTGCTTCCTAATGCTGTAATTATAAGCTTATAAATCTTTTGGGCTAAGGACTATCGGTAACTGTTTCGCCACATAAAGCCTGGGAATGCAGACGAATTTCAGCCGGTTATTTCATGGCACCAAAAAATTCGGCATTGTGAACTAACACACAGAAATCCATCTGCATTCACAGGCTAGACTCATTTTTAAGCAATGACGTAGTCGAGCTTTATGCCGGAGCCCTTGGATCGGTTCTGTCGTTCTCGTTCGAACAACCGAATAGGACTGGGAACTAACTACAGAGAGAACAAAGATTAAGTTTAGCACAACAAGAAATCGCCGCGAAGAACACAAAGCAAAATACTCCTGGGAAGTTAAAAAGGACTAATAAAAGATATGAACGAAAGAGACAAATTATATTTGACAAATTCTATTAGATTCAGTAAACAGACAGAGGTACAATTGACCTGTGTAAAGGAGAATAATGCGCCAGATAAAAGAAATATGTTGCTTTTGTTTCGGGGTTACTGTCCCTTCTTCTGTAGAATAAATTGAAATGCCAGTTGATTTTTTTCCACCGAAGAAGGAACAGAAACCCTGACACGTATGGAACATATTTCTTTTATCTGGCGCCATGTTCACCATTTAAAATCAGCATATGAAATCACTGTTTACATGCGCTACGCAGTCGCTCGAAATCATACAATGGGTCTGTGTGGTCCGGTCAGAGACAGAACTTGACCTTGCATATCCGGTCGCTCGCGAAAGGTATCGTGTATCGTATATTAGATGTCACGCTATAAGGTAACGCAACTAGAATAAAACGCATAGCTTGAAGAAAGTCTTCATTTTTCTAACGAGGTGCAATAAGCACACAACCATTACAAATGGAAAAATGTATGGTGCAAAGATAATATAGGCAGTGACCGAAAATAAAGTATCCGTAAAGCGAGGTAAACTTTGTATGAGAGCGTTTCACTTGGGTCACAGAAAAAAGTGTCCATTGTCTGTTATTAACTTAATGTTAGAGAAAATGTATGGACAAACAAAACTGTTCGTATTAAGCGGGCGCCGTAAAGCCACTGAACTTTAATTTACGTTAATTTTTGACAAATTTCCAAAAAATATTTAAAACCCTTTGTAAAACGTCATTGCTTCTGCATGCATTGCGTGCCAGTTATTGAAATGAAGATAAGTCCAACTTAATGGCTTAGTCAATTTTTATTCTCTCATTCCTCCTCACTCCCACGGCCTGGCAGGGGTATTTTGCGGAATGCAGAACGCAGAATGATGGTCAACCTTCTATAGTGTGTAATGTTTGCCTTTTTGAGGGTTAGCTTCACCTCAGTTTGCTTGCGGTTAGCTTTTACTCTGGTTAGTTTGCGGTTAGCTTTCACTCCGGTTAGGGCATTGTACTACTATATGGCTGTTCCGGTACAGTGATGGCGGAGCAATTTTCCAAGTGGTCGGGGGCTGACTAGTAACTTGAAGTGGGGGGGGGGGGCTTATTAAGTCTTTATTTTTTTGGAAATTCTGGCAGCCCCCCCTGGCTCTGCCGTGCCTGCGGTATGCTCTTCATGTATGATATCAGCCTATTATATACAGTTAACTCTCGCCTTGCGGACACCCCGTTATTGCAGACACTCGCTATTACGGACTAAATCCAGATCCCTGGCGAAAGACTTTTGACTGGAAATGACTTCCGCTAATACAGACTCTCGCTATAACGGAAGCTGAACGGCGCCCCGAGTGTGTCCGCTATAACGAGAGTTGACTGTATGATATACCTACCTGTTTGACACTCTGCGTTCTGCAAAATACCCCTGCCTCCCATTGCTTGCATTGTTTAGGTAGAAAAACATTTTCTTCTGCTCTTGAGATATCTCCATGTACTGATATGCATCAATGTGAGACATGCAAATTAGTGGAAGGTGCAAACTGCTGACTGGGGTACCCTTGCATGAAGGGATTAGAAAAGGGGAAAAAAGGAAATAGAGATTGTTGCTTTTTCATTCATTTCCACCAAGGAATCTACAGTACATAACAAAATTAATTCGATATACAGTAGCACCCCGGTAACTTGAACTCTGAAGGGAAACGAGAAACAGTTCGAGTTAGCGGGGTTTCGAGTTATCAGGGTCGATTGGATATTTAATTTTCCAAGTTAATAATTGATAGTTTGCTGATTTTTCAGCACTTCAGTATACAGTACAGTGCAAATTGAACTTATCTTGCCAGAAACTATATCACCATCAAACATTCTTATGATAAAAGTGGAAAATGGCTGTCAAATATGTGATGTGTTCGTTGCTCTTATCAATGGACAAATGTGACGAGTTGCAAGAACCGGAATTCAAGTTATCAGGGTAAATTTGACCCAAATTTTGTTCAAGGGAAACGAAATTTAGATCGAGTGAGCGGGGTTTTCGAGTTATCCGAGTTCAAGTTAACCGAGTAAAAATGACTGAAAAGTGGGGTCAACTCCAAGGGAAATGGAAGTTGGTTAGAGTTAGCGGGGTTGTTCGAGTTATCCGAGTTCGAGTTACCGGGGTTCTACTGTATATAGTTTAATCTCTACAATATGGAGAAGCAAAAGGCCAGGGCTCAGTTGTTCAAAGGGTGGACAATGCTATATGCACTGGATAAATAACTATCTGTGGATAAGTGCTGAGAAAACAATTTATGTTATTTACTCGATAGTGATTTATCCAGTGGATAATGTTATCCACCCTTTAAACAAGTGGGGCCTGAGCTGATTGTCCTTATTATGGAGGTGTCTGTATCATAGGGTGAAGATCCTATGAGTCCTGGTTTCTGTGGGACCAAGTGAACTGTCCATAAGGCATGTAGAGGTGTCCATACAGGGCTTAAAATAATTTCCGGACAGTTGCCGGTCATGTTGACCAGCCAAAACATAACCGGCCAAACAGATATTTAGCTCAGTCACGTGTCGTTTCTTACCAGTCAATACATTTAAAATACAGTAAACACCCGCGTGTAAGAACCTACAATTTTCTAAGTTTGGCAAAATAGGTTCTTGTATTTGGGGGTAGTTATTGGTAATTTAGGCTAAGTAGGTTCTTAATAAGGTTCTTAATTTCTAAGAAGGAGCCATAGTTTTTGATTGTACGAGAAGAAAGAAAATGGGTTTGGTCCTTCATTATGCAGCATTTATTCATAACTGTATTGCTTCAAGCCTCGTGCAAGGTCCAAAGAAGACAATTACAGTCTATGTGAATCTGTCTTTTCTTTATTTGTAAATACAGTTTGGGATGTTCTGTTAAAAATGTTCATAAAAATTTTCTATAACCCACATATAAGAACCTGCTGAAATTTGCTTGGCTAAACAGGTTCTTATATTTTGGGGTATTAAAATGGCAAATTTCTGCCAGCAGGTTCTTAAACCACTAGGTTCTTACACGCAGGTGTTTACTGTAGTAATTTTTTGGCTGCCTTGAAAGAGATGATAATGACAAGTCATTAAGATTTCACTGATGTAAACTATGAACATCTCCCATGTTGTTTTCCTTCTTTCTCACTCACAAATAAAATGCCCGGTTACTGAGCTTCTAACGTTCTTCTGTGCACATTCTTTTCGTTGATGCGAAAAGTTACTCTAAATTGGTGTCAAAAATGTTATTTACTTTTCTGGTTTTAATAATTATGTAACTGACCGGTCAAAATGACAGACAAACTGAAACTTTGTCTGGACAAATTGTCATCTTGACCGGACATTGTCCATTGACCAGCCATTATTTTGAGCCCTGCCATATGGAAGTGTCTGTAAGGAGAGGGTCAACTACAGGGCTCAAAATAACGGCCGCTCAACGGACAATGTCTGGCCAAAATGACGATTTGTCTGGACAAAATTTTGGTTCGGCGGTCATTTTGACCGGTCACGTACACGGCTTTCTCGCTAATCTCTTGGCAGTCTTGAAGAAAGAGAACTTTTAAAAGAGGGCATCTTATAGGAAGCTCGATGAACAAGTAAATACTCAATATTTTGACCGGTCTAAAACGAGACATGACCGAGCAAAAATTGATTTGGCCGGTCAACATGACCGGTCAGTATCCAAAAATTATTTTGAGCCCTGAACTACAATTAAACCCCTTTACACCAGCCACACTAGGCAGAATTAACTGCAGAGAGGTGGCTGTTGTAGGGAGATTTCAATAAGAGTAAAATAATAATAAAAATCTTTTATGTATGGATTAACCTTGCTGTTGTAGATAAATTTTACTATACATCCACTTATATCTCTATTATCAAATTGAGAACTAGTTAAATTTGTGTGGTGATCAATCATCCATCTGGCTAAAAGCCTGCTTTTATCTGATTGGCAATGTATTGTATGTACCCATTGCATCCGTTCATTAATAACTAGCTGTTTGTGAAATATGAAAATGGGTTCTCATAATTTTTTTGTTTTGTATATTTTAGTGATGACAGTGATGCAGAAACCATTGATGGGGAAGGAAGGTATTGTTGGATCAAAATGTACTTCTTAATTTTAGGAGACTACAGGTTTTTCTTTGTCATGAAGCACATGATATTAATTTTATCGCTCACTCATGTCACATACATGTAAAATTTTATTTTATTCAAGATTGCTTGTCATTTGCCTGTTTGTCCCTGAGTTGCTAACTCAATCATTTGCTCACTCACTTTCTTGCTTCCTCCCTGCCTCCATATCGCATTGTCGCACACACTTCTTTTCTCACTGACAATTGCTCACTTGCTCACTCAGACACTCATGAACTTGTCTGTTTAGATAATTGTCTAAATTTTATGCAGGAGAACTGATTATGACACTATGATTGTGGAAATCTGCAAATCTGATTGTCTCGCCCTGTTTTCTATTAACCTACTAGAAGATGGTTTTCTATTTTCTATATGAAAATAATGCATGCTTCAAGGTCTAGAAAAGCTGCTAGTGAATGCCAGAGCCGTTAGTCAAGGGCAATCAGCTGCTTTTCTAGATGTAGTAAAACAATTAGACTACTTGCCCTCATTTTCTACATGTGATATAGTCAACTTGGCTGCACCTTGTTGACTATTAGCCTGCGCCGCAGATGTAACCTAACCCCGGTCAGTAAATCGATTAAATCAGGATTTAGTTTCGTCGGCGGCGCAGGCTAGTTGACTATTTGCTCATAGGAAACTTGGGTTCTTACATGTAGCCTATTAAATTATTAATTGCAAGTCAATTGTTTGTTTTGTTGTTAGGGATGGAGATGAGAATAAGAAAAGCTGGCAAAAGGGCTATACAAAGTGAGTGTTGATTTATTGTTTAATGTTAATTTCCAACTTGGCATGATGTTAAAATTCAATCCTTTGAAATGAAATGATTTGTTGACTTCTGTTTTTTTTAATGTACAAACAGGCCTAATCACAGTGAGATTGAGAAAAGACGGCGAGACAAAATGAACACATACATTAATGAACTGTCCACCATGATCCCTATGTGTAATGCCATGTCTCGCAAACTGGATAAGCTGACTGTTTTGAGGATGGCTGTGCAGCATATGAAGACTTTGAAAGGTAACAGCAACTTTCCTTTTTTTCTCATGGTTTCCCCTCCCTCCCAGTTTTCATCACTTCCATATCTCCCCACTCTGTGCCCCATTATCCACACCCCTCTGTAACAGACCTGGTGACACCTGATTTTCCACCAGGTTTTCAACCAGAATCGACCAGGGAAGTCAAAAATCCACCAGGTTGATTACTTTTTTTCACCAGGGAGGGGTGATGATATATTAAACTGAATCTAACCAATTATTGATGCAAAACTCTGTGACCCAGTATGCAATAAACTTAGCGGGGTAATCGTGTACAATTTTCCGCACCGATGTCGCCTAACGGCTGTACAGTAGATGACACCGTCGTTTTTTTCGCATTGTACGTAAACAACTGAAGTAACGTACTCTTTGTATCCTGCTCTTGCATGGAGAAAACTGGCAAAGGAGAAACAGAATCGAATAAAGGCATCGAACTTAATTTCTCGTATGAGAAGCCTTTAAAGCCTTCGCGTTATACGGCAAACGGGCCGTTTTGCGATCCCCGAGCGTTCTTTGTATCGAACAGTGCATTACCGTCACTAGATCCGCAATGGGTGAAATTTAACAAATCATTGTCGCAATGAGTCACCCTACTATTGACACTGTTAGTTCACCCTTGGACTTGAAGCAGTCGCCGGGGTTATATTCCTAAAATCCTCTGAAATTCTCGCACGTTTTGGTCCGTCAGAGTATCATACAAGGCACGCAATGCATGCAGAAGCGATGACGAACAGAAGAGCAAATTCCGCCAATAACCTTATGATATAAGGTGATGGACTGACGTCATGCATCACCTTAAAATGATTACACTTCCTTTTGATGCATGTTACTTTTCCAGTTCTTAGCAGGCCTGTAGGCAGGATTTGAAACGACGGTTCTTCAGAGCGCCAAAGATCTGCAAGATGCAATCGTGTGAACGCTGAAGGTGTAAGCTACTGGGGGTCCAGGGGGGCATGCCTCCCCGGGAAATTTTGAAAAATTAGACAGGCCGAAATCACATTTCGTGCGTTTTGAAGGGAGTTTCATATGCAACTAGGCACCTTAAAGTAAACCTAAAAAACCCACAATTATTTCTAGACCTTTTTAGTTAAAATTAAAGCTCCTTATTTTTGGAAGGGAAACGCGCTTCACCAGGCAACCAACCTTGCGCTGGACGGATTACACCCGCCAAAACATACATTTACGACTCAAAATTCCTAAACTGTGCGTCGAAGGACTTTGAAAAAGTCTAGGTAATCGTTAATTCAGCCAGATATTCGATAATGTTTCAAAGAAATTGGGAGAACTATTCGTGGGATCATTTTCTCGACTCCCTAGTTGGAACGTCTATCAAGCCCTGATAATCTGAATACAAGTTTAATTTCTTTTCCAGCAGGTAAATAACATAAATATTTATTATCAAAAGAGCTTAGCATCAAGAGGCAGATCCAGAGGCTGCCAAGCACGGGCCCGCCTAAATTTAAACTGTGTCACCCGTTTACCGTTGAAGTTGAAAAATGTTCAATATGCCGGCCATTATTCGTTGATTCATTTTTAGAAGGTCAAAGCATAAAAAAAACCAAATAAGAAAACCGTTTGCTTATATTTTTTACTTGTCGAATAAATTGTCCCTTTTTTTGGATTTAGCGAGCAACGAAAAATAGGTGTTAATGACTGCTGTCCTCCAGCCCCGGCCTCCAGCTAGGCATCAATAGTTTCATGCAGGTAAAAGCTACACAAAGTACTATTTAGACAGTACTTACAATTTGAGGCAGCTTACGGTAATTAAAATTTACCGTAATACGCCACTTAATTGAATAATCTTGAATGTACTTGAATAACTGGCGTATTTTTTTACATCACATTGTGCCAGCGGGCTGCAAAGTTAATCATGATATTTTATACATCAAGCGCCTCTCAAACTGCTCAAGGCTGCATTATTGACGTCAAAAAGCCGCTTAATACTCACCAAGAGTTATGTCGGTCAAGCTGATTATCCTCTGCGTAGTTATTCGATAAAACGCTGTAAAAAGCCGGGTGAAACTGAAATACTTCCACACATTTATCTAGGGCCGTGCGCGCTGTTCAAATTGCTCTGAAGATCGTAATACATACAGAAAAGGAAACATATCTGTTTTGTCTCTTCAGTGACGTGCATGACAGCAGAACAAGCGACAAAAACAATGGTAAAAGTTAACAATTTCTTTTTGCTCTATTTTCACATCAACTTACAGTCAATTATTAAATTACCTCTTTGCCGCGCGTCGTTTTCTTCTGTCAAGCCAGCAAAAAGATTTTGGTTGATTTTTCCTGACCAGGTAAACAAAAATCTTCACCGGGGAGAAATAAAATCGACCAGGGATTTTTCAGATAATCGCCAGGGACCAGGGAGGTCAAATTTCCACCAGGGAGGGCAAAATAACCCACTAGGTCGGGTTTCACCAGGTCTGTTACAGAGGGGTGTTTATCCTCCCACTTTGTACTTCCTTTCCCTTCTCCCCCATGTGCCCTGTTCCCTGTCCACTCTGTCATTTCATGTTGTTTGCACCCTCTTCATTATGTGCCCGTCTTACCCCTTTCCTATCAGTATTACCTTCCCCACTTTGTGCCACCTTTTCTCCCTACTTTACCTTCCCCTAACTCCCTTAAGCTTCCCAGTAAGTGTCCCCTCACCCTCATCACTTTCTTCTCCTTAATGAAATAATTTTCCTTTTCCAGATCTTGCCTCCCTCCCACTCCCCACGTTGGGTTCTCTTTCTCCTCCTCACACTCTGATCCCACTTCCCCCAACACTTTTTTCCAAACCCTCCTCCTCACCTTTCCTTTTCCCTCCTCCTACCCCCTACTCACTTTGTCGCCTTTCTCTCCCATTTACAGTTGTACACTCTGTTGTCCTTTCCTTTCCCCTTCTTTGTCCATCCCTTCTTCTCTCCACTTTTGCACCCTGTCCCCTACACACTTGCCTCCCCCTCCCTCTCCTTTTTTGTGCCCCGCCTTCTCCATACTTTTTCCTGTCCTTCTCAACCAATTGGGAGGCAATGTGGCCTGATAGTTAGTGTACTGGACTTCGGATTAAGCGGCTCTGGGTTCAAGCCATGGCCAGGTCACTGCATTGTGTTCTTGGGCAAGACGCTTAACTCTCATAGGGCCTCTCTCCACCCAGGTGTTTAAATAGGTATCAGTGAATTTAATGCTGGGGGTAACCCTGCGATGAACTACACCTGATCTAGTGTGTGTGTGTGTGTGTGTGTGTGGGGGGGGGGGGGGTTCAAAGACTCCATATAATTATACGCTACAGAAACTGCTGCCAACCTGTTGGGCCACTTGACTCAAATGCAGACTTAACCTGTTTACCAGCTGAAAGCTACTTTGACATTGTATTTTTCAGGGGCACTTGACCCGTTTACAGAAACAAACTACAAACCAGCTTTCTTATCTGATGAGGATTTAAAGAATCTGATTCTTGAGGCAGCTGATGGCTTTCTATTTGTTGTTGGTTGTGACAGAGGATGTCTTCTCTATGCATCCGATTCCATTCAAACCTACTTGAACCAGACTCCTGTGAGTTCATGAATTTCTTTGAGTAATTTCTTAGCTGTAGGGGGTGTGGCCACCTGATGGCTAGTGCACCAGACCTTTGGATCGACATTTCGGCATTGCTGTCTTCATCAGGGTGAGCAAAAAACTTTTTGTTACTCAATTTTTTGCTCACCCTGATAAAGGAAGAAATGCCGCAATGTCAGTTTACTTTTCCGAAACCTTTTACCATCAAAAAACAATTTTATTTTGTATCACAAGTCACTATGCCTTTGTTATCAATTTTATCAAGCCAGAAGGAAACCCTCAGAACACAGCAAGGACAGGTACTCCTGTCTCTGGGAGAAATCATTACATCCTGTAATTAACATGCTCAACCCACAAAAACAACAGCTCTATGAATTTTAATTTTATCAGGACTTTTCTCTATGCACATCATTACCGTATTACATTTAATGTGTGATTATTTTTCTAATGTCTCAATAAACTAGACTATTTTTCACAAGTCCCATTTTTTAACATTTTTTAGTTCTCATTGTATTGAATTAAGTTTAAATCTTTATCACTGTCTTAAGTATATAACATGTAGTTAGGTTTATAATATGTAGTTAAGTATGTATTATGTAATTAATTAGGGAGGGCCATATTGTAAACTACTGGGCCACCAGTAAATTATGTTACCCTCATTAAATAAAGTCTTTATTATTATTATTATTATGTTATGCTTATCAGTGTATACCATATTTACTCGAATAAGCACCTCCCCCCCCTGACGTGGGTGATTACGTCATCCCTTTATGCCATGGCACGGTCGACGGGATCTTTTCTCTGTTGTCTGCTTGGCGCGATCGAACAGAAATCGCCATGTTCACTATCATTACTTCTTATGTGTAAAAAATGTAAGCTCCAGTTAGAAAACAGTCTTAATTTTCACGCACAAGGTGTCAGCTACTTTTGTTTTCGTTAAATTTTTGACAAATTTCCTTATAATTATGTAAGACCCCTTGTGAAATGTCATCATTTCTGCATGCATTGTATGTCATTTTTTAAATAAGCACTACCATCAAATAAGTGCAGCCCTCGAATTAGGGCTGTATTAGTGAGGTGCAAAAAAATTATTAAGCACCGCAGCTGTTATTCGAGTAAATATGTTAGTTGACTTTCATGTGAATACATCTGTTTTTGTTTGTATTTACAGTCTGACCTTGTGGGGCATAGTTTCCTTGATCTTGTGCACCAAAAAGACATCAACAAGGTTAAGGAGCAGTTGTCATCTTCAGACACGACACCTCGGGAAAGGCTGATTGATGCAAAAACTGGTCTTCCACTTAAAACCGAGAATCAACCAACACCAACAAGATTGTGTTCTGGGGCCAGGAGGTCATTCTTTTGCCGCATGAAGTGTGGTTCCAAAGGAAAGAATAAGGACGGCATGGACCCTGAGCCGTGCCTGATGAAACGAAAAAACAAAACCAAGCAAGCAGCACAACCAGATAAGAAGCCTTATGTTGTTGGTGAGTGTATCAAACATCTTTCGAGACCTTAAGATCCGAGCACAAGTTCAACTATGAGTACAAGATTTTTCGGTTGTAAAATAGTGGGTGTACATGTTATTTAGCGGAAAAAGTGTCAAAACCATTTGAAAAAGTTGTAGTGGATAAAATCAAGTTCTCAGAAGGTACAATGTAGGCAAGCTTAATGTGTACAGTCATTTAATGGCTTGTGGTTCCTCAACTAACAGGATCTTGTTTGTTGCTTAAAAAGATGAAAAAAGCTTCCTGTGATACATCTTTTTTAGAATTTTGCTCAAAGCTTGTGATTAAATCTTCACATACAAACCTGGATCTAAAGGTCTCTATTATTCACTTAATTACTGGTACTGAAGGAAGCACTTATTTTTTTTTCATTTCTGAGGTCCTAGGGAAAACAAATTTATAATATGTAACTTTCTTATTACTCTCTCAAGTGGCCAGTCATTAACAATGACAAATGACATGAAAAAGCATTGGGCTATCGAGAATATATCCACACTCCCGCAACTGAAAAATAATAGCAACTGCTCAATAAATTACAAGCGAGAGCTGCTATGCTACTGGTTACTGTAAGTTACTCCCCCCCCCCGGTTTTTGTTCCACCCTCCCCTTTTGGCAACAATTACCCTCTTGTCATAATGAATTTTTTGTACCAGTCTTTGTCTTAACAAAACTGTATGTCTCTTTCATATCTTACTTCTAGGAGGTTGGGAGTCACTTTAGGTTGTGGCATAGAAGATATAGGTCATTTTTACGGGGAAAGGCATATTTTAATTTGAATATCAAAAACTCTAAAGCTATTGAGTAGTTCTTTTGTAGATCCGTGACGGTCATCCGGTATTTTATTTCCACGGATGTATCTATCGCAGGATGATAAATAATGGTAATAGGACTAAGTGAAGTCCAAGTCGGCCTGTAGTCACACAAGTGATTAACAAAATGAGATGACGGCGTAGCGGGAGTCCGATTTGTTTAATTATGAGTATGACTACTGAGAGAATTGGACGACACAATGTCCTATTGCCAATTAATCACAAGTATATCAAAATTTGAGAAAAAATTTAGACAAACGAATCCTGTTGAGGATTTGTCCTCACTTTGACAAAAAAAGCCATTTTGAAAACTGAAGGTTTTGGGAATATCAAGGGGTATTCAGTCACAATGAGGAAACAAATAAAGAGCGTGTGCTTGCGCAGCACGCAAACTTTGTTATTGGACAACTTGTAATTGGACACTTTTTTACAGACCCTTTAGCAGCCCACACTCCAATTGGTGAAAAAAAGGGTATGCTAAAGAACCAATCAAATTCGAGAATTTTGTTATAGTTATGATTAACATGATTCATGTTTCTTTAGAAGTCCATTCAATTTAATTAACTATTTTTTGGCATGTCTAGTTCATTGCACAGGTTATTTAAAATCATGGCCACCATCAGGCTCTTCATTTGATGATGATGATGAGGACAGTGAATCTAGAAATCTTAGTTGCCTTGTAGCAGTGGGAAGAGTAGAAACAATTTACGATGAAACGACAGATTACTCACAACCAGGAATTGCAAAAGAGTTTGTCTCACGGCATGGTCTAGATGGCAAATTTATTTTTGTTGATCAGCGGTGAGTAGAAAACATCCAAGCTATTTTTTTTGTAATTAGTATTAATGTCTATAGCTGTATTGTTGTAAATTGTGGTGTACCTTAAAATGTGTCTATTTTTGCTAAGGCTGGCTCTCTGTACGTTATGCACCCTATATTGCTAGGAAGTGGTTTGGTACAGAGTACCCTGGGTACCAGACGATTTTTCTCTCACGCGGTGGATACTCCGATACCGGAAACCGCACAAGAAAAACCTCTGGCACCCAGGGTAGGTATAGAGTGAGTGTTGCGCTAAGTTTTTTAGTCACAGAAGTCTGATGCCTGATGAAGCCTGATAGAAGCAGTCGAAATGTTGCAATCCACAAGGGACAAGCAAGAGAAACAACAACAACAATAACCTTAGCTTTCTCGAATCAATTTTATTGTCACCCATTTCGAGCAATGCGATTAAGTACCTGAACATTTCTTAAGAACTATACAAACCAGGAACTTTCTTTTTCTTGTTTCAGGGCAACTGCCATAACTGGCTATCTTCCGCAGGAACTTATAGGAAGTTCAGGCTATGAATATTTTCACCAAGAGGATTTGAATTCAATAGCGGTGGCACATCGGCAGACACTTAAGGGTGAAACAGTAACATCAGATCCTCCTTATAGATTCCGATGCAAGGCAGGTCACTGGATTCCACTCAGAACTAAATCAACTGTCTTTAGAAACCCTTGGTCAAAAGAGCTGGAGTTTCTTGTCTGTATCAACACAGTTGTAACGTGAGTACAGTTTGTACATGTATGTGTGTACTTTTTTTTAGTGACTCAGTGCATTCAGGGAAACTGATATGTCCCAAGTTAGGAAGTATTCCTTTTAGCCATGGTTTTGTGGTCAAAGTTTATTTTCTTTTCAAATAATGTGCCATAGAATATGGCAAATCTGATCGCTGGACACCCGTTGTCGAACGAAGCCACAAGGATAATGTTTCATGAGCCAAAGTATACCCCAAGATAGTTCCGAGAGAAAGTCATGATTTTGGTAATTTTGCTTTCACGTTGCATTTGCTGAAAATGTTATTAAATAAAGATGTCTTTGTTCAAAATAAATTTTACTGACCACTTTTAAGTGGTCAGTAAAATGACAGGCAACCAACAACTTGCCGACGTATAACCAACAGTCAGTCAACATGTTTACATTCTTGCGTGCAAAAACCATTGGCCAGCCTACTGTTGGCCACTTGGCTTGTCGGCTGACAGTCAGCAAACAGGTTGGCTGGCAGGTTTTTCTGGGAGGTGTTCTTCACTTTTACCAACCATTCTTAGATTGAAATCTGAATGATTTACAGTTGCCGTTGGCGTAAAACAGATTTAAGATAATACAGATCTGCATTAACATTCTTACATTGACATTCTAGCCATGACAAGACTAGTGAAAAGCTGTTTTTGAAACCCTTTCAATAGGATTAAATTGAAATTGCAAATTAAAGGCTCTTACATATAGACAGAAATCAAGTGTAACTCAAGAAGAAATTGCCAAATAGAAGACAAAGCAAAATAAACCCAGTCAGTTAGAAAGGACTAATACGAGTATAACCGAAAGAGAGAAATAATATTATATTTTTTGAATTCTTTAAGATCTACAAAACAGAAATGTCTAACGTTCTTTTCAAAGGGTTATAAACAAGACAGTAATTGACCCTGGGGGATGACTGTGTGCTCAGGAGTATCGTACATGTATATCGTGTTGTGACTGTCACGCTACAATAAAATGTAACTTTTGTTGAGCAACAAAAGTAGTTTTAATTTTTTAGTGATTGAACGAAGGCCCAAGAAGGAATAATGTACTTGGGGTGAAAATTCTATCGTTTTTAAATTGTAAAAATGTTTTTTAAAATAGCTGTTCATGTTCACCAATTTCACTTGCACAATAGTGTGGCACGAACCCATCCTCCCATGGAATGCTGTTCATAAATATGATTATGGATATTGTCTTAATTCCAGGGATTTGGAATCACTTGCTTTACCCCCTATTGCACCTAATCTGCAGACTGCTCTCCAACTTACTGGCAGAGTGGGGTCTGCCTCTTCTGTTCAAAGCGGCAGTATGGGTGCTAGTCAGTCTGGTATTCAGCAAGTGTTGGAAGTTTTGAAGAAGAGACAGCCAACAGATGCAGGTAAACACTTGATTACTTGTTGCAAAATAAGTGTGCTCAACACTTGAGGTTAAGGCTGTCCATAAGCTACCAGACAACTTTTTGGCAACTTTTCATATTTCGAGCAACTTCTTGCATTCTGAGCAATTTCTAAACTGAAGATTTCTGAAGATTGTCCGAGTGTTGTTTGAAGGCCATACAAACGTTTCCAAACATTTTTCGATCTTTTCCGAAGATTAACGAAGTTTGCCAAAGGTGGAAGATTTAAAGATGTTTCAACTTTCTGCTCATTTAGCATTAGCAAAAATGATGTCATCGATATCTTGATGATTTTTCTCAGTAAAAGAAAACCTTGTAATTCAACCATTTTTAGCCTTAAAATGTTAGTTAGATAGTAAGATGCTAAATCTGCTGTAGTGAAATTGCATGAAAAAATCTTACCTTCAAGGGGAAATAAGCTTATATTTGGAGGAATTGCTTACTAAAAAGCAACTTTTTGGATTTTTGAAGCAACTTTCAAGCAACTTTTTTGTAAAATTTCGAGCAACTGGGTGATCTTTGACAATCCTTGGCAGACTGTTCGAAATAATTGCTGACCTTGTTGTGTGACATCTGTTGGCAATTTCTGAAAGTGATTGAATCATCTATGGTATCTTTGCAAGCCATCGGGTATTCTTCGGAGTCACTTTAACCGTGTGTAACAAAATAAATACATAATAAATTATGTTTAAATCAGTCAGCATTCAATGATTTGGGCCAATGGTTTTATTTTACTCCATCCAGGATTAAATTCCACTGCTAAAAAAATTGGTGACGCTGATAGTACTAGGACAAACATGGGAGCAAGCCGTATTGGGACCATGGTAGCTGAGGAGGTTCAAAACCAGGAGACACAAGACAAGTATGTGACTATCCTTTATCAAAGTCTTACTCCGTTATCTCATACTATCCATGACGCTCTCCTTCATTTGAGTAAGGGACACAGCAATAAGGGGCTTAGGAGTCACCTATCTCCTGTAAGGGGCCACCTCTCTGCCTTACGAGGTTGCCTACCAGCTGCAAGTGGTAACCAACCTGCTTTCAGGGATACATCTATCGTAAAGGGCCGCCTGCCTACCATTAGAGGTCACCTACTGTAAGGGGTCACCTGCTGACAGAAATGGACCATCTTCGGTAATGCGGTTAGGGGCCATCGACCATAAGAGGTCAACTACCATAAGGGCTCACATGCCATAAGGGTTCACATGCTTCAAGGGCAGGTGATCTCTTAAAAATTGTGTGCATTGGTTTGTTCTTTTCGGTTTATATGGGAGAATGTTGGCCTCGTTTGTACACAGACAGTTCTGTGTTCTAATCCACGTGTAGCTGTTTAAGGTTAAATTGGTTTTCAGGTTAAACCCGTTTCCAGCCAAGTTCAATCTGTTCAAACCTGAAAATAACAATCTATTGGACTTCCTTTTAATGAATTTAAGTTACTTTATGTCATTGTTAAATTGGTATCATCAGGTTAAAGCAGATTAATTTTGGTTGGAAACGGATTTAACCTGAAAACCAATTTAACCTACAACATAGCCGTGCCCAATCGCCCTAGAATTACGGGAGGGAACCTCACTCCCGTTACCTCTCTCCCTTTCCCTCCAGGAGGGGCGTGGTGGGGCGGGTACGGTTTTCCTTGGCTATCAGCCCTCCCACTTCGTTAAGAACAACATATATTAAATCACCATTTTTTATTTATTCTTGTTTCATCAATTTCCAGACAATCCCAATTTGGAATGAGAGCCAATACGAATAGCAGATCAAATGAGGACCTTTCGTTAAACATGGATGGGTCGGGTGGTGTAAGTACGATAAATATGGACGATATTTCACCCAACGCGCCTGGTGGCTCAAAAACCTTGTCAGTCGGGGGACTGGGCTCTCACGGGGGTGGTGCAAGTGTGGATAATCAGCAGCAGTTATCGCAGGCGCATTTGTTGGAGCAGTTGATTGGAATGCAGAATGCCATCGAGTCTATGGAAACTCCAATGGAACAAAGCGAAGAAACGATGTCTGTGTTTATGAACATGCTTGAAGCAGACGCTGGGCTCGGCGGGGATTTCGAGGGTTTATCATAACACAGGTCTAGGCGAAGTTCTTGTGTGAGTTTTGTATGTCTTTTTCTTATACTGATGCAAATGGATAGCGTTCTTGTTTAAATTTCTAGTGACAACTTTTCTTGAAAGAAAAGAGAGAAAAAAAGCAGACTAATAATGCTTATGCCATCGACAGTTTCTTTTTGCCATTTTAATGTCATTGCCAATCGACAATTGGCATTAGACAAGGTGAAAAAAAAAATGATTCAAGCTCAGTTCAGTTCAAACGGAGCTATTTTTACAGCGTAACGCGGTGGTACTCAAAAGCAGTTCCATAAAAGGCGTTCGCCTCCAGCGGATCGTCAGTGTTCGGATTTAACATTTAAGCGGTTCCCCACTCTCCAAAATGTTTAGAAGGAGGACTTCCGTCCTTTCTTTTGTCAGTAAGGCAGTTAGAGCTTAGATAAAGTTGCAATCCTTTGACAAAAGGATTAGAACATGACAAAAGCCTGCCCTCGCCCCAGGCGCCATCGCGTTTTGTCATTCCCATAACTCCACGCGCACCACGCATCAAGCGAGGAGGGAGGAGACGGTTGTAAGTCATACTAGCGGGCAGAAATACTGGCTTTTGTCTACGAACACTGCTGTCAGCGGTCAGTACACTCACTAAAGTCTTCTGTCTCACATTTTGAAAGATTTTGATTTTAAGAAACTAAAAATTTCTTAAGCCGCCAACTACGACGAAGCTTTCCTTTAATTCCGTTTTTAAATTATTTGTTGCCGAAAGCTATCACTAACGTAGTTAAGAGATTTAAAGGAATCATGTTTCTAACTCTGTAGCTAGCATTCGTAACATGTTCTAGAATTTTAAAAGAGTAGAATGTAAGGGAGAGACGAGAAAGAGAAGAAATAAACAGTTCTACCGTATTTCCTTAAATAATAGCCCAGGTAATTTTTTATCATTTACTCCCAAAGGGAACAACATTGTATAAACAAGTTTTTATCTGTGGGCAGAAAGAAGAAAAGAAAAGTGATGAAACTTGTTTCAGCAAATCGATGAGAACATTTTGAATTGACAGGGCAAGGGACGGTTATCTTTGCGGGCAATTAGACGAACTGGATTATTGTTCGAGGGAATACTTTTTTTTTTTTTCATTTAAGAACTGTTGCGTTTCTTTCTCATAAAAGTTATTATAAAAAGTATAAGTGGTTGTAAATAGAAAGGAAAAACAAGAATAATCAAGTAGATATAGAAATAAATAAAATACAAATTTTTATGTCTTCTTTTTTCTTTCTTGCCGTATCGTGTCTTTGTCAGCGCTATCTTAGTTTACCTTTTCTCTTTGTTTTTATTACTTTGAACGCCACGTGAAACATTCAGAAAGTCCAAAGATCAGACATCTTTTTTAGCGCAATTTTTTCACCATCATCATCATCATCATCATCATCATCATCATCATCATCATCATCATCATCATCATTATCATCTTCATTCATTTAACTTTTATTTTTCCTTTACCAGTCGTTATTACAAATAGACTTATTATTAAATTATTATTAAATTATTACAGTATTTGTAAGCAAATACCAAGACTTGTTTTGTACACCCATGCCATTCGCGAATTTAACATTCCCTTATGTTAAAACTTCAAGCTATAAACTAGAGCACCACCTTGTAATTCCTAGCATATCCCAGGATCTTTCCCTGGGAAAACATTGTTCAGCCGGGGGAACAAATGCCACCTGAGTACAAAACTCGTTGAGCGCTTCAATAGCGATTAACCAAAAACGACACTTGTTTCTCAGACTGCAAAGATGATACTAGTTTTTCC